>NW_017732002.1:175106-176421 GCF_001890085.2 Hipposideros armiger | reverse complement strand
GTGAGCGAGTCTGTGTGCAGGCTGTTTAAAAGGACGTCTGGGTTTCCTGCAGCCTTCCATCCCACCCAGATGGTCAGAATCCCCACTGTTTTTCACAGCCAGATATTGTGGAGGCTCTTCTTCCCAGTATCAGTACTCCAGGCTGTACACCAGTACTGGGAGGATGGCTTGCAGCTGGGGTCTCCCTTGCTCCCCAGGGGGGGAACCTCCACAGCTGAGATATCCCTCTCAGTTCTCAACTGCCTCACGGAGGTTTGGAGCTAGCCCATTTCATGTCTCCACCCATCCTATCAGTCTTGACGTGGCTACTTTATATCCTTAGTTATAAAACTACTGTATAGCTAGATTTCAGAAAATTCTCTATGCTGATTGTTCCATAATTTAGTTGTAATTTTAATATGTTCATGGAAGGAAGCAGGCACAGTGTTTATCTGTTCCTCCATCTTGGCTCTCCTGAATCAGAAAAGCTGGTCTTGTGACTTGAGAATGTTGAGGACAGTGGCCTGTTCCAAGGGTCTGTTTAAACAAGATGGGATGTCTTTCCTGAGGAGCAAGTCCTTGGAGCAGAAAACTGAAGGTGGTAGTGATGATGATGGTGATGGTGGTGATATGGTGGTGATAATAATAGCGGTGATGATGATTATGATGATGGAAATGATGTCTTCAGTCCAAAATCCAATTAAAAAAGATGGGATGAGTCTGGGTCAACCTCTGCTGAATTCCTCTTCCTAGAACCTGGCCTGGCACTTAGCAGGTGCAGAATAAATACCAGGGATGCCAAAAAATATGTATACAAGTGGACACTTTGGTCAATGTTGCTCAAGCAGTAGTTTGCCATAATCAGAAATGTCTGGATGCTGATAGTAACAACTTTGAGCACCTCTTGTAATTGCAGAAGTCAAACATGACTTGTATTCATCTTCTGTTATTGGTATATATTGAGTATTACAATTTTAATAGTTTTTTCCTTTCTTAAAATGTGTATACTTTTTTTGACACCCTCTGTATTTGTGAATGAGTGAGTGAATGAATTCACCTACCATGCTGAGGAGCGGATGTGGTACCAAAGACAGGAAGCTCAGACAGTTGGAACCAGCACCATGGCTTTGGCTTCTGTGTGCTGTGAACCCTCTGTTACCTTCTGCAGCTCCCTCCCCAGGCATGACTTGGGAGAATGGAAGGATGGCTGTGTTTGAGGAGGAACCAGGGAGGTAAGGGGCCTCCTTTTTTTTCCATGGAGTGTTCCCCATGGTTTCTCCCATCTTCTGGAGTTTGGCACTAAGAAAGTGGTTGATTGAGAACTGGGCTGAGCTCT
>NW_017732002.1:173724-175006 GCF_001890085.2 Hipposideros armiger | reverse complement strand
AAACATGACTTGTATTCATCTTCTGTTATTGGTATATATTGAGTATTACAATTTTAATAGTTTTTTCCTTTCTTAAAATGTGTATACTTTTTTTGGCACCCTCTGTATTTGTGAATGAGTGAGTGAATGAATTCACCTACCATGCTGAGGAGCTGGATGTGGTACCAAAGACAGGAAGCTCAGACAGTTGGAACCAGCACCATGGCTTTGGCTTCTGTGTGCTGTGAACCCTCTGTTACCTTCTGCAGCCCCCTCCCCAGGCATGACTTGGGAGAATGGAAGGATGGCTGTGTTTGAGGAGGAACCAGGGAGGTAAGGGGCCTCCTTTTTTTTCCATGGAGTGTTCCCCATGGTTTCTCCCATCTTCTGGAGTTTGGCACTAAGAAAGTGGTTGATTGAGAACTGGGCTGAGCTCTGGATCAAGACTACTGTGTCTGGTATAGGCACAGTTAGGGGAGAATTCCTTTCTTATTTTCCCAGCTTCCATCCTTTCCTACTTTCTTACCCATTCCCTATTTACCAAACTTTCTTCAGGCTGATGTCTTGTACCAGGCCAGTGCTGGGATGGAATGATGGCAAGGCTGATACCGAGGAGAAGAATATAGTCCATGGTCACAGGAGCTCACTGGCTAGTGGAGTGACCACAATAATAGAGTTGTCAGAAGCTGTCAACATGACTAGATACTTGGTTCTAAGTAAGATGACATTTGAAAATAGAGTTCTATGCTAGAAAGTCCCTTCCTAATGCAGATAGGGAAGCTGAGGTCTAGAGAGAAGGGCCATGCCTAAGTGACCCATTGCAGTGCAGATTCAAGCCCCCTGACACCAGCCTAGTGCTCTGCTGTGTGACATGCTGCTCCCCATACTACTGGGGAGATAAGGGTGGGCGCTGACAGAGCTTACCATGGGGGCTCCCTTCTCTCCTCTCCCTCAAAAAGCCCTGTACAGTCCTCAAGGTTGTTTGCAGTAGGGGCTCAGGTGAGTGAGCCACAGGGAGTGAGTATGGAGTGGGGCATGGGAAAACCTCCCCATCACCCAACGCTGCCAGAACCTGGGTGGCTGGTCCAGCCCTGACGTGGCACCCACTCAGAGCAAGACTGCACCGTTGGGCTCTGGGCCATGTTGGAAATGACATCCTGGCCTGTTCTGCCCTCTCCTGATGCAGGCATTCGAACCAGGCCGGCATGTCCTCATGAAATGGGTTCTCTCTCTCCAGGGGGTGCTTCTGGATTCCTGTTTGCAGCTCTAGCCAGGATGTTTTGCAACGAGCTTAGAGAAAGCA
>NW_017732002.1:166054-173149 GCF_001890085.2 Hipposideros armiger | reverse complement strand
CCATCTGGCTCACACCAGTCCCTCAACGTCTGCCTATTATAAGGCAGCTTGAGCTTTGTGTTATTTTATTTTTCAATATGACTCAGAAGTGATTACTAAACAGAAAGGTGTACTCACCTCCAACCCTGATTCTTCTACCATGTTTCCTTGCCCCTGTAAGTAAACCTTTTCTATGTTTTCTGTTTATTCATCTAGTGTTTCTATTTGCAAAAATAAGCAGCTACATATCTACATTTGGATCTTCCTCATTTCTTATCCCAGCAAAAGCATTTTGTATACATTGCTTTGCACCTTTTTTTTTTCTTCCATTGAACAGTATTATTTAGAGATCACACCACATTGGTAACATCCAGGTCTGCATGGTGCTCTGTTGGAAGGGGTCATGCCATATCTATTTCAGGCATTTGAGTTTTTAAACCCAGGTGCCTCTGAGTACTGTACTGATTCCCAGCCAGGCTTTTTTTATATTTGTTTCCCAGGATCCCCACTCAAAGGTGTGAGAGTCTTTCCTCCTTTTCTACAGCCTTGCTAATGCCAGTTACTTCCTTGCTAATGCCAGCCTCTCACCTCATTCCTTCTCTCCCATGTGGGCATCATTACTGGTCACATATTGCAGGGGAGGAAACTGAGGAAATGAGAAATCAAGTAACACACATAATGGGATAACTAGTAAGTGATGAAGTCTGGGATTTAAACCCAGGTCAGGCTGGGTCTAGAATCCTTCCTCTTCATGGTGTAACACTTCTGGGGAATATATAGCTACCTAGTCATGCATCTTCAGGAGCCAGGTGGAGCTCCTGAGTCCAGAGAGGGGCAGTGACTCGGTCAAGGTCACAGCAGTGGGGCAAGCATCATTTCTTCTCCACCAGGCCAGAATACCTGAACTCTCTCTTGGGTTAATGGGAGTCCCCAGGAGGATTCTTCTCCTCCCCTGAGCTCCTGGGCAGAGGTCAGTAGTTCCTCTGCCCACATGCCAGGCTTAAAGTCAGACTCACAGAAGCTTACCGTGGCTAATCGATTTATCAGAGTCTTTGTACAGATGGACACGCTGAGGCAGAAGACAGAAGTGAAAAGTTCACACAACGCTCCTATTGCAGAACTGGGGTGGAGTCCAGGGCCAGTAGCCTGAGCATCTGTCCAGGCCCAGCTTGCCCCCAGCCAGCACCTTCCTTACTTGGCAGTACCCATTCTTTTCCCACATCCTGACTGTGCACCTCCCTCCTAAACTTCCTCCTGTCTATTTTCAAGATGACCATTTCTCAGCATCTCTCAGCCCTTGCCTATGGGCCAGACCCCCATTTTCATTAGTGTTCATTGGCTAAGACTAACCTCCGCCAGCGGAGGGGAACGGGGTGGCTTGTGCATGTACCCCTGGCAAAGTCAGCAGCTGAAATAACACCGTGGTCAGTGTAAAATACAGGGGCTGTGTGTGCTTGTGTGTGCATGTGTGTATGTGTGTGCATGTGTATGTACACATGTGTGCACACATGTGTATGTGTGTGCATGTGTGTGTATGGTGGTCCATGCTCAAACACACAGACCCACAGCCTTCACTCCATGAACTCTTGCTGTTAACTCTTCTGTGTTGTCCCACAGATAGAATTAAACTTCCTTATGTCCCAGTGGCCTTTAGATTCCTTTGGTACATGAAGGAGGGAAATTGGCTGAGGTGGGCAACCACCTCTGCTGGTAGTCTCAGTGTGGTCTCAGGTCCCAGGGGACCATAAGATCCACACTAAATTCATCTTAGGCTCTTCGTTGAGTGTGAGATTTTGGACAAATAACTTCCCCCCTCTGGTCTCAGTTTTCCCTCACATAAAGTGGGGGTAACAAGGACTGTTTTACTTTACCCTCAGCAACATTGTGAGGATGAAATGAGCTGTATGCTTTGGAAATTGTACCAAGCTCTTCAAAATTCTGTGATTTCCAAGTTTTTAGGCAAAAGAAATGTCACTGTATGTTGTCCTGTATATGTATATTTGTGTAGGTATGCAGACATGAATTATATAAGAGTGTTTGGGGACAAAGGTCACATCTTTGAACATGTGGGTGCTTGTATGTGTATTAATTAGAAATCAATTACAATCAAGTGGCTTCACACCTTGCAGGGAGCAGAGAGGGCCTAGCGGCTCTGCTTGTATTTGAGTCCCATTGACACTGCTTGCTTACCTGGGTCAACTTGAAAGGCTATACAACCTCAGTGGCCTTCATTTTCTTCATCTGTAAAGTGGGTCAGTGAGAGTGGCTACCTCCAGAACCTTGTGGAGATTTGTTGGACGGAGCACAGAAAGCTCCTGGCACAACGTGAGTTTTATCTATCATGCATTAGCAGCTCTTAGTCCAACAAGAACTGGAGGAGAAATAGCATGAATGCCACCGCCTCTAAGGCACATTATTATGAAGAAGAAGGTAGTATCCCCCACCTCCCACCTCCTGATCCTTTTTCTTTTCCAAATGCCTGGATTTCATGGTCTAAGTTATGTGCTTGATACTTGGGGTGAGTTTGAGAGTGCTGGAGGATGGTGATGGCAGAAGGAAGCTTTTTGGACAGACTCACAGAGCCCCTAGCTCTCATTCTGAGATGTCCCTTTGTTGTGGAGGAGACCACCCCTTGCCTGGAGGGCCACATGTGTCTTACAGATGTGTCCACTGTCCGTAGTAGCTCTTCCCAAATTGGTGCCAATGGTAGGCTGGGAACCCTGCCATGCTCCACACACACCAAGAAGGGCTCCTGCTTCAAGTGAGTTTGGGAAACACCACAGATAGCATCTCCCTCATGGACGTCAAAATGCGTATTGGTATTATTTGGCTGTACAGCCTGCAGTAAACAAATAATTTTACTTTGGTTTAACCCAGCATTTCTCAAATGTACTTTTCTTTTGCATAATCCCCGTTGTAAATCTCTGTGGAATGCACTCTGACAAGCACATATCCACACAATCAATAGTATGGAAATCAACAAAATTGTGTCTCTGGGTCACCCTCCAAGCCAGGCAAATGATATGTCATAAAGCAGTGCTCCTCAAACGTTAGCCAGCACACATGCCTGTCACTGGGAGCTTGTGAAAATTCAGATTCCGAATCAGCAGGTCTGGGTGGGATGGAGGTTCTGAAATTGTGCAAGCTCCCAGGTGACACCCAGGCTGCTGGTCCAGGTGACAGGTGACACCCATGCTTCTGGTCCAAAAAATATACTTTGAGTGGTGAGATTATAAAGAGCCCTTTGCTAGAATGGAATTTCACCTGTGCGCATCCTTTCCACAGCATCTGGAGACTGGTGACCACCTACAGCAGTTCTGGAATCACGCCATTAAACCCATCAACAAGGAAGTGACCTTGTCATTCTGTGCTGGACAAACAGTTTTGTTAGGGATAGGAATGGCTGGGCTGGGTTAGCGGCTGGAACAAACTCAGGGTCACGGTTTGGGGATGGCATAGTCCTTCGGAGCTCTGCAATCTTAAATGAGTGTGTCTGAAAAGATGACAATCAGGTTGTACTTCTGCCATCTCTCCTGTCTGGGCAAATAAGGTTAGGGTTGTTAGTATTTTAATTTATTTATTTATTAAATTTTAAAGAGACATTTCCCCTTTCTTTCCCCGGGTCTGGAATCATTAAACAGGGATTAGCTGGATAAATAGAGGAAGTGATTTTTAAACTGTTTGCAAACGTAATGTGAAGAGCCCAGCCTCGCAAATTATCACGTCTAATCAGAGGCCCTCGCTTCACTGCTCCAGTAATTGTACTGGTATTAGTCAAATTCTTGTTGTTTCCTCATTAGCCGTGAAAAGGAGACTCAAGATGTACTTCATTAGAGTGTCCTGGAAATATATTGCTAATGTGGAGATGGAAGCAGAGGGAGGGAGAGGAGTGGGGGGTGGGGCTGGAGCTTGCAGCCCACATCTGACCCCTGGTGCCTCACCTGCTCAACTCCGTTTCACACCTCTGGGCTCACTTCCTATTTGTACAACAGGAGGGTGGACAAAATGAGGGGGCCCTTTCTGTGTGACACTCTTGAGTATCTGATTCTAAATTTTGAGGGTTTGATGGACAGTACACATTTGATGTTTGCTCAGATCCTTGAACTTAGGCTCACCGAGGGCTAAGAAGGCATGGGGTGAGCTCAGGCTGGCCTGCACGTCTGTGTCCATCATGCCAAGGCCAAGAGCAAAGGGCTTTAACATCAGTCTGACGCCAGTCCACAGCTTTCCTTGATGTTGTCTGATAGGAGCCATTTCAACACTTCCTCCTCCCTCCTCTGTTCCCTTTCTTCCTTCCCTTCCTTTTTGTTCTGAAATTATCGTTTTTATCCTCACTGTTTTCTTCCCTTCATTTTTTTTCTTTTTCTTACCCTTCTCTCTTTTAGCCAACAGATATTTATGGAGTGTCTAGTCCTGTAGTTATTTAAATTTAAATTAATTGAAATAAAATAAATATAAAGGTCAGTTCCTCATTTGCACTGGCCACATTGCAAATGCGCACTAGCCACACGTGGCTGGTGGTTATTACATTGGACAGCCCAGAAAGTTCTATTGGACAGCTATGGTCTAGTCTCTTCTGTTATACCCTGTGCTAATAAGCATGGAAATGAGGATGATGTGGAGCTGAGGAAGAGAAAACTCTCTCCTCAAGATGCTTACAGTCAGGTGGGAAAGACATCGCATCCGTTATAGTTAGTTGAAGTTGGGTCCAGGTACTAAACTACAGGTACGTACCTGGAGCTACCTGGAGGGTGAAAGGTACCCTGGTGCATCAGCCTGGCAAGCTGGAGAGGGTCAGCAAGAATTCCCAGTGGGCAGGGAATTTTCGGCTAGAGACCTGTCCCCATTTGTGCTTGTTTTATGGATGAGATGGTCCTCAGAGCCTGTGAGCTGTGGAGTCCTCAGTTCTGAGCTTAGGGTAACAGTATTCCCTGTGGGTTAGCACTGAGCAGTACTGGATGTGCAGCACATTTTCTCCCACTCCCAGAAGCCACAGAGGTCTTTTAAAGGTCTGTCATTTACATTTCTCAGGACCTGGCAAGCCTTACTTGGTATCTTGGATGCACCACCCAGGTGAGACCAGATAACGGTCCAGGGCCACTCACTATGGCAGCCCTCTCCCCTCTCTCATTATAGAGCATCCTTGGCAGCCAACCCTGAGGCATTGCACGGGACAATGAAATGTGTATGACCTTTGAGATTAGACACATCTGAAGCTAAATTCATGCTGTATCACTTGCCCAGGTTCACCAAACTATGTAAGTCACTCTGTGGTCTGAGCCTCAGTTATGACAACTGTAAAATAGGGACAATAATATCTATCTTGAAAGCTTGTTGTTGTTAGGATTAATGAGGTGGCATGCACCTGCCATGGAGTCATGGGCAGTAAATCAATCCTCCTTCCCTCCCTCCCTTTCCCCTTTTACTCAGCTCCACCTTTACTCTAGAAGGGGACTTTGGCAGCAGCCGTTTGTCTCTCCAGGCTTCTGATGCAGGCCTGCCATCCGCTGTGGCTTGGAATCCAATTTCTCTACCTCTGAGAGGACAAAGGGCTGAGTCAGCTCCCTGGAGATTCACTCTCGAGGTTCCAAGGAGTCTAGGGGCCTCAGCGCCAGCACTCGGGCTGCTAATGGACTCAGAATGGATTCAGGGCTGATGACACAGCCCTGAAATGTGGAGTTCACTGAAGGAGCCATAGTGGTTTTTTCTTTCTTTCTTTGTTTTAAAATAACTTCCACACAATAGCCTTCCTTTTAATCAGGAACTGGTTGTCTGCATTTCTGGCTTCTGGTAACTTTCTCCTTGGCTCTACAACGGCCACAGGAGGATCAGTTAGATGCCCTTGGTGCTAAAGGAGGGGTAGGGGCCAAATAAGTGGCACTTCCACCCCCCAGGTGGTGTGGTGGGCAAGAAGCATCAGGGGAAAGGCCACTTCATGAAGCTCTCACTTGCCCCTGGCACTGCAGATGCAGACCTGTGTATGCACAAAAATCAGAGATGGAACAAGGCTGAGCGCTTTGGGCAAGGTGATGTGGGAGGTCCAGAGAGGTTAATTGACCTGCCAAAGATCACATAGCTGGTCAGGTGAACTGGGCTAGACTCTTCTTCCCAGGGTCCTTGCCACACTTGACCCTTAATCGATATCCTGCTGTTGTTGCCCAGCCACCACTCACAGATGGTTATGTCATTGTATTGGCTACTATTCCTGGCAGAAATGCTTTGTTTTCATGAAGCAGTTGCCTTTTCAGCTAGACCATCAGCCCTGGGTAATGAAAGAAGATCTGGATGCCTATGACCTCAACTGTGCCACCTCCCCTCCAAAGCCAGCTTCCTCCCATGAAAGCTGAGGGTGGGGATAGGCCATTTTTGGAATGTTGCTGTAAAGCAGAAAGGAGGTGTCATGTTGGTGCTCAACAAACTCCTTACTCAAAATAATCCTCTTTAAGGAAAAAGTTACTACTTCCAGTAAGTTCTACAGGGACGGATGGGCTAGACCTGAGGTTTTCAAAGTGCGGTTCTCACACCAGCAGCAATGGCATCATCTGTTAAAATGTAAATTCTCAATCCCATCCTGCACCCACTGAATCAGAAGGTCTGAAGGCGGGGCCCAACAATCTGTATTTTAACAAGCCATCCAGGCAATTCCCATGGCCCCAAAGTTTGAGACCCTCTGGGCTAGACATTCCATTTCTATGGGCCCAGAGAAAGGAAATACCATCTTGGATGAGAGTGTGTGCTTGAGGAAGACTTCCAGAGTTGAAAGCATTAGAAATAGATATTGCAGTGCAAGTAGTTACTGGGTCCAGGGGGAGGCATTTGGGTGTCAGGAACAGTGCTCAGGAATGGGAGTGTTGAAGGCAGATCTGTGAAAGCCTAATGTGCTCTCACCAGAGCCCACAGGCTGGAGAGTAACCATTAAGGCCAGGGTCAGGATTCAGATTTGACCTTGATTGGGTTATCATCACCAATGATATAACTGTACTGGTCAGAGAAATCAGGATGCCCATCCATCCATCCATCCATCCATCCATCCATCCATCCATCTATCCATCCATCTATTTATCTTTCCTTCCTTGCTTCCTTACATCCATCCATCCATTTATCCATCCATCCATC
>NW_017732002.1:158908-165937 GCF_001890085.2 Hipposideros armiger | reverse complement strand
TCCTTCCACCCATCCTTTCTTTCAGCCAGAATCTATTGAGCCCTTACTCTGAGTCAAACCTTATGCTATGCCCTTGGCTTGCAGAGATGAGAAAACTAGAGACACCAAAGTGTGTGCTTTGATTAACTGAAAAAGTCAAGGGATTGAAAACTGCTTTAATTGAAATAACTTTCCATCAAACATCATTATCTGAAATATTAGATTAAATGTTTGCATGGCATGCAACAGGAGCAGTATTTAAATGAAAGGTCTGGTCCCGCCTTTGAGGAGCTTGTGAGGCTGGGTGTAGGAATTAGACGTGGTAAGAGTGGAACTGTACCCAGGAGATGGCCATGAATAACTACATTAATGTGTGTAACTCTCAGAGCTTCCCACCTCTCCTTCTTATCCATTTTCCGATTTAATCCTGACAACAATACTGTGAAGTCTAAAGAAACTCAGACTCAGAATTTAAATGACTTGCCCCAAGTTACAAAGGAAATGAGCTTCAGAACCATGACAAAACCTGAATCTTCAGATTCTCTCAAATCCTGAGCCCCCCTAGGCTGACTTCCATTCACAATATAGTGGGAGATAAGGCACTGTGTTGTTATCCAAGTCCTGTTTTGGGTAAGATAGGGCCCTTCTGGGATACCCAGGCTGCCTACTCCACCCATGTGAAGGGGCAGTCGTGGGGCTGTGTCTAACCAGAAAGCAACTCAGGAAACCCAGGATCCATTTTGCAGCATGGGCCATTGCAAGGAACTGGAGACCCTGGTCTCACCACCAAACCTGGCTATGCTGAGATTCAGAATAAGAAACCACCAGCCTCCTAATACCTGGTAGTTGCCAAGAATTTAACACCTCACCCACACCAACAGGTCACTCTGGGGGGAAAAAAATCACAACACACACTGGTAGTAAAAACGTGGCTCTTTGAACAATATTAAAACACTTCAGCAACCTTTCATATAGAATTAATTAACATAAACCCAGCGTCCTCATTGCGGCAGGGCCCTAAAGTGGTTGCCAGAATTTAATTAGACTTAACCTTTTTTCCTACACCAGTACCACTTTATAATAACTGCAAATCATTATTAATTCCTTTGGTGTTCACTGTAATAACATTAATCATGATGAACTTCTTTCTGTTGTAATGTGTATGTAATATGTAATTCCATAGCAATTTAGTATTAGTTAAGGCTAAATTGAAATTAATTTCACAAAAAGATACTATTTGTTATTGGATATTGTATATTCATAAAATAATATTTTTGAGCAATTTATATTAAGGTGGCCAGATCAGAAGGCATTTGACAAACTACTAAAAGTTCACAGATAGAATTACTTCCTGCGGATTATTGGAGCATACCTGATTGCTGGCATCTCATATCCCAAGGTACTGGAATATCAAACTGGAAAGTGGGTAAGCTATTATGGGATGGTCCTTGGAGATATAGTACCTTATCCATGTGAGGGTATAGTGCTGGACAAGAAGATACCTTGGAGCGTTTCCAGGGCTTAAGCCTGTGATTTATGATCCCAGATCTCAGGATTCAAGCCACTTATTTGGTCCCTCCCAGGCTCAGTCTTGTCTTCTGTAAAATGGTTGTATTATTTCCTCATTGTGCTCTTCAGGGACTCCAAGGATGTGATTGATATGAGAGTAATTTGAAAACTAGGAATGACTGAGAACATATATGATACTAGAAATAATAAAACAGTGGCCTGAATGTGTCTTATTTTGTTGTTCAATTTCATTTATATTTGTGATGGAGTATTTGGAGGTGGGGGTGCTGGGAAGGGAAAGTAAAGCCTTTATTCGATATCAGCTGTATACATCATTAACATTTAGAAGTCACCTTGCCCTCTCTCAGTCCTATACAGACACTCCTGTGTTGACAAACCTCTGGAAAACTCTGCTCTGGCCATTCATCCATTCATCTCATCATGCAGGAGTGGGGGACACAAAGATGAAGAGACATAACCCTGCCTTCAGGAAGCTCGTGGTCTAGGGGACGTGACCATAAATAGATAATTAAAGTAGATTCTAGTAAGAGCAGTAGAGCGGTGCTCAGGTCAGGAGTGATATTAAAAATAAATCACAGCGTAACGCGCAGGCCTTGACCAATCAGTATGGCGAGCATCAGGAGGGCATCCAGGAGCTCACTGGATGGACACCAGCTGGGCTTTGGGCATGATGGGGCCCCAGAAGACAGTCCCCTAGCCGGTGTGCAGGAAGGTGGGGCTCAGGGAAAGCTCCCTAGGGGAATGAGTCTTGGATGAAAGTGGCCTTTGGCTGAGAGCAGGGAGCAGTTGAGGCACAGCTCAGAGAAAGCAGGCTCCTTGATGTGTGTGAGACGGTAACCGCGAACAATTTTCCCTTGTAGAGGATCCAGTCTGCAGAGGAGGAGGGTTAGGTCATGGGACAGGTGTCTAGGACCCTCATGGGGGGCTTTGCAAGCTGCAATGGGGAACTTGGCCTTCAAAGACTGAGAGTGGGGGTGGGAGTGATGAAATGGGGGCAGGATCATTACTTTTTGTGTTGTTTTGTTTTGAGCATTGAAAAAAAATGACCTCACTGTTACAGTATAAGTAATATGTGCCACATAAAAATTAAGCATTTATGTCTGGAAATAGATACCATAACAAAATCAAAAGATATATGATAAATGTTGGAAGGGAGGATTTATAACATCTGTTATAAAAAATTGATAGCCATTATTTAAAAAGAGCTTTTTACAAGTTGGTAAGGAAAAGGCAAATAACATGATAGATAAACGGACAGGGGAAAGCCACAAATAACCAATAATACAGAAAAAAAACAAAGAAAAAACCCAAAAACCTTGCCCTAACCAAGAACCAAGGAAATGAAACTTAAAATAACAATAAAATATCAGTTTTAAACCCAATTGGCACAATTTAAAAATGTTGGTAGTATTCATTACTAGAAAGGTAAAATGGATGCTCTGATACTTAGTGAGGGGGGGGAGGCAGTGTAATTAGGACACAATCTTTTAACTATTAAAGTTTAAAATGTGCATATTATTTTGATAGGAATCCCATTTTTGGAAATCTAGGTTACAAAAAAATATGATGTAAGAAAGTGAGGTGAGATGTTTAAGATCCCTGAATGTTCAGATATACAGAAGTGTTGAAATAAATTACAGTACATCCATGCTATAGAATATTAATCAGTGACTTGGAGAGATGCCCTTGGTAATTATTAGGTGAATACAGCAGAATGTACACTATAAACCCATTGATGTTGAAAAACAATAAATAAAGTATTCAAGGAATTAAGAAAAACACCAAGAAAAAAGTAAATAATCCCCACAAAATGTATCCCAGAAATCAACACATGCAGATATCTCGACAGAAGCTTATATAGATGGGAATATAGAGATGGGAGCACACCACACAAGCTACTTTTTAATAAAAAAAGTATTAGATTTTATTTTAGTTTAAAAGAAGAAAAAGAAACTAAAGTGAAATGGAAGGAATTGCTCCATTTAGAGAAGTATTTCTTCAGCACAAGAGATATGATTTTCTAACAGACTCCCTCTAAGGGGTTACAGAAAACATTAGAAGGTTGGAGTCAGTTATAAAATGACATATTTTAAATTTATACAGTATTGATTAACTTCCTGCTGGGAAAGAGGAGGAGATAGCACTCTTACATTTTTCCCATCTCCCTCTTCTCACTGTCTGATATTGTTCATTATATTATTATTTTTATATTTTAAAGTTTATAACAGGTCTATTCTGTAGGCATAATTATGTCAGTTTTTAAGCTTTAGGAAAAAAAATGAATTCTCTGTATAAAGCCATAGCTCCTCCATACCTAAGTCCTTTATTAAGATACATCAGTTATTTGACTGACGTATAGGTCAGAATTTTGTTCCACTGCAAAACAACAAAAAGTAACTTAAAAAAATAAAAATTTATTTACCTTTTCCTGTAAAATAAGCCTGAAGCAGTAACACTGGAGAAGGTTTAGCAGATCCACAAACTTACTCAGTAGCCAAACTTCTTCCAGCTGACTTCTCTACCATCATTAGGGTTTAGCCTTTGGCCTCATGGTTTAAGATGGCTGTTGGAACATTTACCTTTAATGGGGCAGGATGTATGAAGGCTGAAGATGGGATCTTCCCTTTAATTAGGCTTCCTGGAACTTGTACACACCACCTCTACTTATATACTGTTGGCTAAAATTATGACTTTAAAAAAATATATATATATATAATATATATATATATATAATATATATATATATATACACACATATATTTGTTTAAAAATTACTTTAGTTTTAATTACTGTTGATGTACAATTTTGTATTAGTTTCAGGTGTACAACATAGTGATTAGACATTTATATACCTCACAAATGACCACCCCAGAAAGTCAAGTAACCATCTGACATGATACATAGTTATTACAATATTATTGACTATATTCCCTATGCTGTATTTTACATCCCCATGATTATTTTTATAACTGGTGGTTTGTACTTCTTATTCCCTACACCTTTTTCACCCTTTCCCTCCACACCCCCTTCCATCTGGCAACCATCAGTTTGTTCTCTGTATCAATGCGTTTGTTTCTGTTTTGTTTATTGTTATCTAGGTTCCACGTATAAGTGAAATCACATGTATTTGTCTTTCTCTGTTTGACTTATTTCACTTATCATAATTTCCTCTAGGTCTTGCAAATGTCAAGATTCCATTCTTTTTTATGGCTGAATAATAGTCCATTGTATATTGGAGTGTGTACCACATCTTCTTCATCCAGGTGTCTATTGATGGACACCTAAGTTGCTTACATATCTAGGCTATTATAAATAATACTGCAATGAGCATAGGAGTGCATATATCTTTTCGAATTAGTGTAAAACTTGAGCACTTGACCATAACTAGCTGCAAGGGAGGCTAAGGAAGATAGTCTTATAGGTGGGTGACAATGTGCCCAGGGAAACATCAAGATTCTTATGACAAAAAGGAGGAGGGAAAATAGATATTGGGAGGTAATAATAAGTCTCATCTCTGGATTTCTACCACCACTTGCTGTATTTCATCATCAAAGAGCTTTCCAGCAAGGCATCATGAATACTATAATTCCTTCAACTTTTTCTTAGTCAGAAATGCCTTCCTGTGGCCTTTATTTCTGAATTATATCTTGGCTGAATATAATAATCTTGGCTTATGGTTTTTTTTTCCATTAGAATTTTGAATATACTTCTCCACTGTCTTCTGGAATTATGAATATTGCTAACAAAGATTCTGAGGCCAGCCTGCTTCATTGCAGCTTATTGATAACTTACTTTTCTACCTGGACTCCTGAAGAATTCTTTCTCTGTCCTTAAAGTTTAATAACATTACCAGGCTATTGTCTTGATGTTGATTTTTCTGTATCATCCACCCTGCCTCATATCCCAAGAACTTTGGGAACAATGTACTTTTTAATCAGCAAATTCCGTTATTTTTCTTTTCAGAGATTTAACATTTTTCTATGATGATATTTTTATTTCATTTATTATGCTTTCTACTATGAAAGCATCAGTTATTCTAACAAAAGGCCAACTTTGTCCTCCAAATCCATTATTCTTTTATCTTCTTGTGTTTTTCCTCCACATTCACTGTGATAATCTGTAGCAGAGAGGTTGCAGAGGGCCACAAGTGCCATGGACTGTGGAGCTCCAGGGGGCCCCATTCTCATAGCGGACTAAGACTGGCAAATGGGGCTTCTTGGAGTTGTACAATTTGGCAGCACATTCTCAGCTCTACTTGATATCAGGGATTAATTTGTTGTCTGCATTCATTCTGTTCTTAATTTTTCATGATTTATTTATTTATCAGTTCTATAATGTTATTATGATGGCTCTCATTGTGTTTCATTGGCTCTGCTACTCCATTTTCATATCATTCTATTGCTTTTTAAAAACAGCTTTACAGAGATATATTTGACATAACAAGCTGTACATATTTAAAGTGGCAGTATGCTGTTTTAACATGTGAATACACCATAAAACCAGTAACACAATCAACATAATGGACATATGCATCACCCCCAAAAGTTACCTTGCACCATTGGTAATCTCTTCATCTCTTTGTTGGCTTACTAGCTATAAATTTTAATTTAGCTATTTTGTTATTTTAGTCTTGCTTTTAGAGTTTGTAGTATACACCTTTAACTTATCACAGTCCACCTTCACTTGATATTATATCATTTCATGTATGGTATAAGAACCTTACAACAATGTACTTCTTTTCTTCTCCCCAGCTTTGGAGCTATCGTTATTATACATTTTGCTTCCATATATGTCATAAGCCCTACAACATGCTGTGATTATTTTTGTTTTAAATAGTCAATTATCTAAATAGATTTAAATAACTAGAAAACATCTTTTTATGTTTAGTCACATAGTTATCGTTTTTAGCACTCTTTATTTCTTTGCGTAGATCTCAATTTCTTTATGGTATCATTTCCTTTCTGCCTAAATGTATTTCTTTCCCATTTCTTGTATGATAGGGCTCGTTGTGGTGTTTTCATTCAAAGTCTATACTTTGTCTTCATTTTGGAAGAATAATTTTGCTGGGTGTAGAATTGCAGGTTGGCAGGTTTTTTTCTTTCTGTACTTTAAAGATGCCGCTCAACCATTTTTGGCTCATATTGGTTCTGCCAAGAAATCTGTCGTTATCCTTATTCTGCTCTGTACAGTCATGCACTACTTAATGATGGAGATACGTTCTGAGAAATGTACTGTTGGGCAATTGTGTGAAAATCAGCGTGCACTCACACAAGCCTAGATGGTATAGCCTACTACACACCTAGGCTGTATGGCGCACCGCTGTCGTATATGCGGTCTGTCATTGACTGCAACGTCATTATGTGGCACATGGCTGTATAACGCAATCTTTTTTTTTTTTTTTGTATTTGCACCATATTTTTTTAATTTTTATTTTTTATTGTGAAATATACATTTTTTAGAATTAGTTTCAGCTGTACAACACAGTGCAATAGTTATACTTTTTACCACTCGAGGTGAGAA
>NW_017732002.1:142080-154743 GCF_001890085.2 Hipposideros armiger | reverse complement strand
AAGAGGAAAAAAAGAAAAAAGAAAAAAAAAGGGGGACTGTCTCTCCAACCACTTTAATCTGCAGACCACTGGCTCAGCAATAGAGAGACTCAGCACCAGCTGTTGAGGGGAAGGGCTCAGTTTGTCATGCGCCGATCTCCCTCTAGACTTGATGTGAGCTTCCCACAATTAGTTGCTGTGTGCTCTGGAACCGTGCTCACCACCAAAAATCCTCACAGGTTGTTGCGGGTTGTCTGTTGCTGCAAAAAACCATCTGTGGCCTGTGGAGGTAGGGGCCAGGGACCAGGGGCTCAGGGTGCCCCTGGCAACACAGCTCTAGGTGGGCGAGGCATGCCCCCAAGGCACCACAGGATGTGGTCAGTGGTCCCCACCAAGTCAGAGCAGCATGCACTCCTGCATCAGCAGCCAGCCCACACAAACTCACCAGGAAAGCCCCGGCTGAATCACTCAGGCGCACAGCTCACGGCCCTACATTCCCAGGAAAACTCCCAGTCTCAGCCTGTCACAATCAGCCACTCACAGATCAGGCCGAGCAGCCCGACACTCAATTGCCACCCAGGCAACTCTGCACGCGCAGTGTGGAAATTGGGGACCTAAGGCGAGTCGCACACTTCCGGGTTTCAAAAAGTAGTCTGTTGGAGTTGGAGCGTGCCTGCCAGGCATTTCCCTGGCTATGCAGTACAAGCAGTGTGGAGGGTGGGGATCCAAGGCCGCATGAGCGCACACGCACACATGCACACACACACGCCTGCACCAATTCCACCAGACCAATGCAGTCCCAGACCTGAGCCTCTGTGGGAGGGCCCAGCCCTGAAAAAATGGCGCCTTCCTGTGCACTACTCGTGTGCAAGCTCCACACCAGGGGAACAATGGTCCCAAAACCTCCAGCTCCCATGCGAAAGGCACTCAGTTCAGTCCTTCCCACAGGCTCCTGGGCCCCGCTCACAAAGCCACTCCCTCCACCAGGAACCGGGTGAGTGCTCACCAGCGAATGAGTCGGTTTGCCATCTCCACTGGTTCTCCAGCTGCCCTCAGCTTCACCGAGTTGAGCAAAGAGAGTCCTCACTATTTTCTACTTACAGCTATCGTAGAAATCCTCTTCCCAGCAAAGTAACTCTGGGGTGGTGAGTGTGGTGTGGGGCCGGAGGGTCTCTCCCCTGACCGGAGAAGCCTCCCCACCACTGAGGTGTCCCTTATAGGGTTTGCCCTCTCTCATCTCCACCCCTCCTACCAGACTCGATGTGGCCTTCTCTTTAAGTCCTTCATTTAGAGGTACTGCTCATCTAGGGTCCAGGGAACTTCCGAGGTTGAATATCTTATAAATTATTTGTAATTTTGGTGTGATCCTGGGAGGCAGTCAGCACAGTGTCTGTCTATTCCGTCATCTTACTGGAAGTCCTTTTTCTTTTTTTTTTTTAAAGATTTTTAATGGGGATTTGGGGGAGGGGAACAGCGTTGGGGAATCAGGGAAGGGGAAAGACAAGTTGCTGTCATTTTGTAATTCAGTCTAGTTATGGAGGACGTTGCTTCACTGGCCCATGTTTGTATCATCATTGCACTCTTCCCGTATGAGGCAGATTGGTCACCGGCTTCTGGACGGCTGCTCACAGCGGCTGCTGGCTACACACGGTAGCCCATGGCAACCCACTGCCACAGGGGCTGCAGCCTACGCCGTCGCTGGCGACTCACAGCAGCCCAGCTCCAAGTCGAGCTGTTGTTCACCATCTTAGCTGTAGAGGGCAGTGTCACTGGCCCTCATGTGGGATCCAAACCGGGGCCCTGCTGCTCAGAGCTGGTGTTCCAAACCAGCTCTTAACCAATGCGTCACTTGGCCGGCTTGTAGCGCATTCTTTTTATTTTTTTTTAATTGGGGAATTGGGGGGAGGGGAACAGTGTTGGAGAATTGGGAAGGGGGGCCAGCCAAGTTGTTGTTCTTCAATCTTAGTTGTGGAGGGCGCCAGTCGCCATCTGGCTGCCCGTCGGCAGCTCATGGCCACTAAGCTCAAGGTGCTGTGTTCAATCTTATTTGCGGTTGAGCGTAGCCACCATCCTATGTGGGAGTCGAACCCAGCAGCCTTGTTGTGAAGAGTGCATGCTCTATTCACTGAGCCATCCGGGTGGCAGCTCAGCTCAAGGTGCCGAGTTCAGTCTTAGTTGCGGGCAGGCGTAGCCCACCATCGAACAAGCAGTCTTGTTGTTAGGAGCATGTGCTCTCACCAGCTGAGCCATCTTACCACCTGTTGGCAGCTCAGTGGCAGCTCAGCTGGGGTGCAGCGTCACTAGCCCATGTGGGAATCAAACTGGTGGCCCTATTGCTCAGAGCTCGTGCTGTTAAGCTAACTCTTAACCAACTGAGCCACTCGGCTGGCCCCATAATGCATTCTTATACTACCTCTGGCTGCTCTTATTTCTCTTTGTCACTAATTTTAAGCAATTTTATTATCATGTGGCTTGGTGTACTTTTCTTCATGTTTCTTGTCCTTGAGGTTTGTTGAGATTCTTGGATCTTTGTGTTTGTAGTGTTTTTAAATCAAATTTGGGAAAGTATTGACCTTTATTTTGTTAAATATCTTCCTCCTATTTCTGTATCAGACTCTGATTATACATCTATTAGGTTACGTGAGTTACTTCTACAGCTTAGTCACGCTTTATTTATTTAAAACTTTTATTTTTCATATTTAATTTTGGATAGCTTCTGTTGCTATATTTAAAGTTTATGAATATTATTTTCCTGTGATGGTTTATCTGTTGCTAATCCCATCTAGTGTACTTTCCATCTTAAACATTATAGTTTTCATCTCTGAGATGTTGATTTTGTTCTTCATATCACCACTCTCCATATTTGTTTCTTTCAGTTTCTTGAACATATGGAATGCAGTTTTTATTACTGTTTTAATGTCTTTGTATACTAATTATATTATCTGTGTTATTTTTAGGTCAGTTTTGATTGATCAAATTTTCTCCTTATCTTTTCCTGCTTCTTGATAATTTTGTGTTGCGTGTCAAACATTTTGAGTTTTATTTTATGGGTGCTGGATAATTTTATATTTCTAAATATATATTATTGAGCCTTGTTCTGGGATGCAGTGAAGATTTTTTAAAAACTCAGTCCTTTCATGTTTGCTTATAAGCTTTGTTAGGCATGACCAGAGAAACTTTAAATCTTGAGCTAATTTTTCCCCATGACCTGAAGCAAAACCCTTTTAAGTACGTTATTTAATGCCTTGTGGATTCTGCCTGGTGGGGACAAGAAGTGTTCCCAGCCCTGTAGGAGAACCTGCATGCGTGAATGCCTGAGGACTTTCCAGGCAATCCTCTGGGGCAATTGTGGGCTCTCCTCATTTGTTTCCCATCTTTTAGGGATCACCATTCTTTGTTGCCAGTCCTGTGTCTTGAAAACTGTTGTTTCATATATTTTGTCTGTTTTCTTGGTTGTTAGGGTGATAGGGTGAATCTGATGCCTGTTTCTTTATTTTGGCTGCAAGTGGTCATTGTTGTTCTATTGTTTTATCATCTGTTCTTTCTTGGGGTTCTTATTTTGACACATGTATTTGTTTTTAATTGTTTTATTTTGATTGGGAAGTGTTCTTCTGTTATTTGGAGTTATTTTTTTCCAGACTGGGTTTCTTATCTGGTTCTTACATTTCTTTTTTTCCTGAACAACCTTTGCATGGTTGCCATGTGGATTATTTTAATATTGTTTATACTTAATATAGAAACGGCTGCTAAGTTCTTGACTATGAAATAGTGAATGGTTTTGCTAAACAGTGTTCCCATTTTAACTGAAACATATTTATCTTTCTCTCTGCTACATTTTAAGGCTTACATGTTTTATTGTATTAACCATTCTGTAGCTGGGAGGGCAAAAGGAGAAGGACAGATTTAAGGAAGAAAAAACTTTCAATTTTACCCACGTGGTCACCTGATTTTAGAAAATATTCAGGGAACTGGGATATAAACACCAGGAGGAAGACAGGGATTTTTTTTGTTGTTGTCAATTTTATTTGCTGTTGTATCCCTATCTCTAGAACAGTGACTGGCACATAGTATGATTTTCAACAGCTAAGATTCAAAGGAATAAGTGAATTGCACTTATTGAGTTTCTGTTTTATTCCAACTGTACCACTCCAGGAGGGGCCAACATTTTTGGGAAATAGGATAGGTAGAGCATCTCAGCCTCAAACTAATATAAATGCTCTGCAACAAAGCCAACTGATAAGGGTCCCCTGGACCAAAGTTCTTTCAGGCAGCAATGCCAAACAATAGAATGGGTAGGGCCATGTGGCCACGTGACATAGTCCAGGCTGATTTCAACCCAAGTCAGTGGGAGAAACCATAGCTCTTAAATGCTCCATCGTTGATTTCTTCTTTGTCCCAAGCTCCTCAGGTAGAACTAGTTAGATCATGTTAGTCCACATCCAAGTTCCAATAACTACACTTAAGTATCACTTTTCTCATTCTGATAGTCTACTATAAGATGGGGAGGGCTCATGCACAGACCAGCCTCTGCTGGAATCCCTTCTTCATTTGATTTAACTTCAACCGATTCTCAGCTCACCTCACTCTTGATGTGGAAAGAATGTGAACAGTCTGCAGTAATTCCCTTTCTCGTTTTGTCTGTACATCCTCAAGGTCCTAGTGACCTGTGTGTTTTCCACCGACTTCAGACAGTCCATGTTTATTAGCTGTTGTGATATATTACCCCCTTAATAGAATTCATTTTCTTTTGATCACTATTGTCTACTCACCAACATTTCTATGTACCATAAATATTCTATGTGAAGACCCTTGAGTCCAGGGCAATGTTCGCTCTAACGTGTTAAAGCCTGTTAGCCTCTTTCTGGGATGAAGGGCTCAAGATGATCACTAGCACCATTGTCTGGTCTCAGCCATGGTTTCTGGGACTCCTGGAGACATGCTGACCCATGGGAATGAGGAAGAAGGAAGGACAGGCTTCGTGAGGTCTTCGGAGACGCCAGTTAATAATGTAGATTTGACCCTAACGGCTTTTTTGGGGTGTCTGCCAAAAGTCATGATGGTGTCAAGATAATTGGTTGGGGAGGCCTCACAGTGCAGAGGCAGAAAGCCATTGCAGGTCTCTAATGAGACATAGCTGGGAAAAGTGCCGTGAGTTCCAAGCTTGCCAATATCTGAAACAAGGGAGAGGAATGACAGGATGTTCACAGAACAGCAATAAAAATGATTGAGCCTCCAGAGAGGCTGATTTATGAAAAAGACTCTAGGAACTAAATACATTTTATTGTGGCCCAGCAGAGCAAGCGAGGGAAGGGGAGGGTGGCGGGATTCTCTGCAGGACCAAGCATGGGAGAGTGGTGGCAATGGAGGTGGACTTGGAAGGAAGGCAAAGGAAATAAAGAGCAGAAATCTGGAGAAAGGGAGGGAGAATGTAGAGAAGGAGTGGGAGAATTTGGGGAGAAAACTAAGAGGGCTCTAGGATTTGAGGGGCAGTGGGGGAAGGCTTGAGGCTGCCAGGGTCAGTGGTGTTATTCAAATGCTCATCACCTCTCCGTCAAGGTCAGACCTGGGACCCTCTCCATTGCAGTTTCCCAATCCCCTGTCTTGGGGAGGCCTGCATCTCCCTTCACTGGATGGGAGTACAATTAGCTGGGTGCACTGCCTGCCTAGACAGCAGGTTTCCTGGAAACCCAGCATTCGGCACAGGGCTTGGCATAGAGTTAGGTGTGCAGGGAAGACTGTTAAATTAAATCCCCAAATTTGGGGTGGAAAGGGCTGTTCTCACATGGAGTTGGAGATGGTTAATGTGCCTCAGGAAGCCCCTGACTCACTGCCTCCCTTTATTTCCACCCAAGAAGGCCTCTGGCTGTGGAAATTTCTTTATGTTGCATTTAACAGAAGCAATAGGCTGATGGGAAATGATGCTCTGAGACCCAGGACTGAGCCTTGGAGGAGAAGTTATGAGGTTGAACTGTGAGAGAGGTGTCTCCAATTCCACTTCCAAAATTACAGTGTAAAGCTCTTCAAAGAAGAGATGAAATGAGGATAATCATAATAGTCATGGCGAGGTCCTACATTCATGTGCCACTTATAGGTCACAGAAAGCTTTCGCAGCCATTAACCGTTTGCCCTGGTAACATCCTCGCCCATCTCAGTGGGTTGTCAGGAAAATCAAAGGTTTCCCCCAGGAACTGAGACTACAGGCATGCCCCACTTTAAGCAAATCCTGCTGTGAGCATTTAGGTAAAGAAAGCCTGCTTCACAGAGGAATTTAACTGGCATTATTTTAAATGGTGGTTTCCTCCAGCATGTGAAGAAATAAGAGGCAATTTACTACAATGCTTGATTGATTGACACGTATCACTTTCAGGACCAGCTGCATGCCTTTAGCATCTAATGTGTGCTGAGCGTGGCTTATTGTGTTGGGAGATGAGGGGATGAATTTGATGTGGTCAATCCCAAGAGAGGGGAAATCTTTATCTTTGGGTTCATTTTCTAACCCCTCTTCTGCACACAGTCATCTCAGGAACTGCTTTACCCTGAGGTGGCCAGGGCTGCATTTAAACTGCTTCCACACCCAAATTGGGCTGGGACCCTTCTCTGACACCTTTGATTTAGATCTGGCAAAGAGAGGCCGTTCCTCCACAGCACTCAAAGCTTTCAGATGCAACACTTGGGAGCACTTGGTGGCCACACTTGCTGTCCTGTGGAGAGAAGGGGAAAGACCCCAACATGAAAAAGTAGAGATGGGGGAGGTGGAGAAAGGCCTGGTGCCACCCGGGGCCCCAGTTCTGAGTCTCCTGACCCCAACATTCCTGCAGTTTGGTTGTTCAACTTTGCAATCTATGATGTAATCACATCTCCCCCTTTAATTAAGCTGGCTCAAGTTAGGTTTCTTTCACTTACAATAAAAAAATTGTTAATAGACTCCTTTGCTGGAAAAGACAAGATATACTGGGGGTGCCAAAAATAAATTTACGCAAGTGGACACTTTGGTCAACGTTGCTCAAACAGTAGTTCGCCATACTCAGAAGTGTCTGGATGCTGATGGTAACCACTCTGAGCACCTCTTGTAATTGCAGAAGTCAAACGTGACTTGTATTCATCTTTTGTTATTGGTATACATTGAACATTATGATTTTAATACGGTTTTCCTTTCTTAAGATGTGTACACAGATTTTTGGCACCCTCTCTACATGTCTGGCTCCTTTGGTATTTGCATAGGGAGTTAAATGTGATGGTTGAGAGTTGGGGCTCAAATACCTCAAATCACAAAGATTGGAAATACCCAAATTCCAAACAAAAAGAGATCAGTCAAATAAATTTTGGTGTGTATTCAGACAAAGAAGTATGATGTAGCTGTAGAAAAAAAATGAATAGCTTTCTATTTTGAGATGGAAGGAGTTGCAAGTTGTTTTAAGTAAAAAAATTCAGGTGCATGATGGGATACCACTGCACACTTATGAGAATGGCTAAAATAAAAAATGCTGTCAATACCAAGTGCTGGTGAGGACACAGAGCAACAGGAACCATCATGCTTTGCTGGTGGTAAGGCAAAATGGAACAGCTACTGTGGAACAGTTTATCAGTGTTTTCCAACATTAAACATACATGAACCGTATGACCCAGGCATTCCACTCCTGGGTATTTACCCATGAAAAATGGAAACTTATGTTCATACAAACATCTGTACAAAAATGTTCATAACAGCTTTATTTGTAATGGCTAAAAAATGGAAACAACCTAGGGGTCTTTCAACAGGTGAACGGATAAACAAACTGTTACTCAGCAAGGAAAACGAACGAACTATTGATACATGCAACATGCTGGATGGATCTCATGGCCATTATGCTGAGTAAAAACAGCCAGTCTTAAAGGTTACATATTGTGTGATTCCATCTATTATTTATTTTCCTTGAAGTGACAAAATCTGGTGACGGGTAACAGCCCAGCTGTCGCCAGCGGTTAGGGTTGGGAGAAGAGTATAATTTAAAGGGGCAGCCTATGGGATTTGTTTTGTGGTGACAGAATTGTGGTGCTTATACAAATCTACACATGTGATAAAACTTCATAGAGCTATTTACCCAAACATTAAAACAATCAGTGCCTGTAAAACCTGGTAAAATCTGCAGTTTAATTGTATTGTACCACAGTCAATTTCCTGGTTTTCTAGTTGTACTGTGGTTAAGATGCTGTCATTGGGGAAACTGGGTGAAGGGTACGTGGCAATTTTCTGTGGTGTTTCTGCAACTTCTATGTGAATCTAAAATTATTTAAAAATTAAAAAAAAAAAACCAAGGTGCAGAACAACATGTATAATGAAAGGGCAGGGATAAAATCTGTGCTGGTATTTGCTTGTATATATCTAAAGAAACTCTGAACATTAAAATAAGAACAATTATTGAGAGGAGGGGGGTTGAAGATGCAGAATAATAATGAGAAAGAAGCTCCACTCTGTATGTCTTTGCTACTTTCTGGGTTTTGAATCCTGTTTATGTTTTCTTATATTTCTTAAAAATTAAGATAAGATGAATATGGGTTTCAGAGTTATGTTTAAATCACAGCTCCAGTGTTTATTGTCTGTATTACTTTGTACAACCCAATATGTCTCTCTGTGCCTCTGTTTCCATATCTGTAAATAATAGTACATATCTTACAGAGTTGTGAAGAGTATCAATCCAAAGCCTATAAGGTGCTTAGCATTCTTCCTCCCTGGACATATAGTGGTTTATATATTTTTTCAATATCCTAATTTGGTAGAGATGGGAGCAGAAACAGAAAGAGATAGAAGGGGTTGGAACAGGGTCACCCATTAGTTAACACTGGAGTTTGAACTCAAACCCACGTCTTAGGCCAAAGCCCACATTCCTGACCACTACACTTGCCTGCCTCCGTTTCCCACTGGGTGGTTCCTTCTCTGGTTTCCAGCTAGGAGAGGAGGAAGGAAGAGAAGCCATCCCTCTGCACAAAGGTGCTGTTGCCTACAATCTCTTCTTTGTATCCAGATAATAGCCTGAGTGGCACCATCTTGGCAAGCAGCTGCCCTGGGATGGGGCGGTGGGTCACGGCCATGGCCTTAGCTAGGTACTGGGCTACAAGAACCGATGTCCCCAGGGAGGGTCCCAGCAGCAGAGCTAGAAAAGCTATGGCACCTGGCCCCAGATCACATTTTAATAAAATAAATTAATTTCACATTCTAAATAGCAATTTCTGTTTTCTATTACATGGATAGCTTTCCCAGTACATTGTGAGCTGAATGCATGTTGGGATGATGTTGGCTCTCAGGCCTTCTGCTGAGGAAGAGGGTTTTGGGAAACTTGTGTGCTGCAGCCCTCTCCCCAAGCTGGGGGCAGGCACCAGGGAGGAACTGTCAGGGGCCTACCTCATACAGCCTACTCCAGACATAGCTCTGCTGCCAGCTCATAGTTTGGCCTTGTGCAAATCATTTCTTCCAGCTAGACTCTGGTTCCCTCGTCTGAACCATGGCTGCCACAATCAGAGGAGATGCTGGCTTGGATGGGATGCATGTGTCAGGTTTTGAATTAGGGCCATTGAAGTAAAGGAAGAGAATGAGCAAAAGCAGAGAGGTTTAAAAGCACACTGCATATACTCATTCCTTCAACAAACACTGAGCCCCTCATTGGGGACCTTTTGTTAGTTGCTTTGAGTAAAAGGGTGTATAATCTATGCCTGTCAAGGGGCTCAAAGTTTAATAAGGAGACAGATGAGAGAATGAGAACGGTGCCTGTGGCAAGGGCTGCAGCAAGAAACTCAGCGGGAGGGAAGGAGTCAGGAGGCAGAAGGTCGGGAAGCCCTCCTCTCCCTGGGAGGTGAGAGGTCCAAACCTAAGGCTGACCTGATGGAAGATGTAGGGGTTTCAAAATGGTAGCCCATGGACCAAATTTCAGCATGGATCTATTTTACTTGGACCCATACAATATGCTAAAGTTACAATAAGATTCCAACTATAAAAATAGAGAGATTTTGTATGAAACCTGGAATTCTGCTCTTGAAGGCTCAGCAAGCCAAGCTGCATTCCCACGTCACGATGGTCGGCTGGAGCCAAGCTGAGACTGCCCCTGAGGGAATGGGTTTCCCAGCTCCCCAGTCTCTACCATTCCCTGTTGGTCCCCTACCTGCAAGCCCCACTTGTTGACTTGACTTTCCTGACTTCCCTGACACCACTGGCCTGGTGGTTGAATCTATCTGGGCCAGGTGGATGGAAGCCTGTCATGGGTCCCCATGCCCTGGGAGCTACCTTGTGCTTCTGATCATCGTAAACAGTCTGTGGCCAGGTTGGAAAGACAGGAAACATCCTTCCAGACCCAAAGGGCCCCCCTTGGCAGGTGCAGAAGCCAATTCAAATTGTTTTTCTTTTTTTATTTGCTCATCTGAAAAGCCCTCCCAGATCCTCCTTCTTATTAACAACCTGCACACCATGCTGTGCTTAAAGTTCAAAGCACCATAGGATACGGAGCCGTAATTAATCTCAGTCCCCGAGTTCTAGAACACTTAGAGCAATTATAATTTACTGTCGGAAAACCAATTTGGGGAAGCGGTGGTGTTCTCCCCCCTGATCAGGGCACCACCAA
The DNA here is from genome assembly GCF_001890085.2 of Hipposideros armiger. Lineage (NCBI taxonomy): Eukaryota > Metazoa > Chordata > Mammalia > Chiroptera > Hipposideridae > Hipposideros > Hipposideros armiger. Next base: position 144,175 of record NW_017732002.1, on the reverse strand, counting down.
ATGCCACTTCCCTTCGATGTGCTACCTGCTGGGTGAGCAAGACCTTTAGTGACTGCGCCTCTGGGGGGTGACACAGAATGGAGACGGCGGGAGGCAAGAAGAGGGAGTGGGAGAGCCTCCCGCATGGGCACAGAGCTCTCAGGACGCTGCCGGCACTGCCTCGGAGCTGGTTTGGTCACCCTGCTGCAGGCACCTCTGATTTTTCCAGTTTACTCCCATTTACAACCACTGTCCCAGGCTCTGTGTGGGCTGTTCCCTGTCCTCTCTCCTGTCCTCACCCCTTTCCCAGCCACTGTCGCTGCTTCCTGGGCCACACTCAAGCTTCCAGCTCCATGGACAGAAGTTTGCTTTCTCTTTCCTCATTTCTTTTTTTGCTCAAGGCCAGATTGTCCTATCATTGAAATCACTCCCAGATGACTGGGTCCGATGGATGCATCAGGCACTTTTCTAACGATCCTTTTGGGGGTCTAGAGTGAAATGACACAGCTTACGTGTAAGTGCACATATCCACACAGGGTCAGGGGCACACACTGCTGGATACAGCTGTGTGTTTATGGGTCTGTCTGCCCTGTCGTCTGTGTCGTCCACAGCCAGGAACCATGTCCCATTTGTCCACCGGCCCCGGGACCCGTCGCAAGGCCCTACACAGAGCGGGCAGGTAGGAAGTGTCCACAGGGATGGTTACCTTAACTGAAACACATATACACACTAGTGCAGGTACAAATAGACCTATCCCCAGGGGAAGGAGCTGATAATGGCATTCATTCATTCATTCATTTATTCATTCAACCAACCCTGACAGGCATCAGGCCTTATTCTAAGTCTTAGGGATATTGAAATGAATTTATCTTTGTTTCTGGTTCCAGCTTAAATTGACCCATAATACAGTGCAATAAGAGCCCTACTGGAGGCCCATTTAAGGTGCTATGGGGACATAAAAGAGGGGCCCTGACCAGCTGGTATTAAGAAAGCATCCTGGAGGAGGTGACATCTGAGCCCTTAAAAGTTGTTCTAAGTTATTCTTTGATGTGTTTGAGTCCCCAGGGAGGCTTGGGGCGCTTTTAGAGAAGGCACGTTGTCTTAGCTACACTTGAATTCCCATCACCTGGAGTCGAGCCGGACCCATGGGATGTGTTAGGTACATGTTCAACAGATGACTGAATGAATGAGCATTTTCCAGGTGAGGAAGGTAGAGGAGGTACAGCAAGGGGAGCAGCACGGATAGATGGAAGGTGCAGGGCTGGGTGGTTAGCATTAGAGCTGAGAGCTGGGAGAGCAGGGCGGGAAGGAAGTGTAGAGAGCACCACAGGAGCGGAGGGGCACAGGCACAAAGAACAGTTTTCAGGGGTCACACGTGGGGTGACAAACTCCAATGCCTTCAGGAGCAAGGCAGACAAGAGAAATGAATGAAGGAGGCAGGACGGAGACCACAGAGCATGGGAGGGCCCACGGAGAAGTGAGTGGCACCCGACCCACCAACAGCACTGAAATGCAACATTAAAGAAATGCTATTAGCTAAATGAAATCTTTGAGCCCTTCGGTCACAGCAACCCACCCCCCTCTGGGGGTGCAGGGCCCTGGCACACAGCAGGAAGCACTGCTTTGCTAATGAAAATACTTTTGAATGTGCACTACTCAGCCCGGGTATGCATTACCTCATTTTATTCTCCCTAGGGCCCCATGATTTGAGGTACCATTATTATCCTTATACACGCATGTGAAAGTGGAGGATCAGTGGCTCAGAAAGGCCAAGACATGGGCAAAAGGTCACACAGCCTGGGCATGGTCCTAAGACAGATAGCTTAGCCTGTGTGTTTGGTTGAGGAGGGACCTGTGCCTGACCAAAGAGGACTGAAGATCCTGTCCCCAACATCACATTCCAAATGATAGAAGAGTCCCCACCTGGGGATCTGGGGGCCTGCCTGGCCCCTGGTGTAGCTCCCACAGGGAGCTTCCTGGGCTACTCCATCCCCTGTAGCTCCTTTGGTCCTTGAGGACTGAGTCACAAGTGGGCCTCTGATTTATGCTGCTCTCCCTTTGTGCCCTTTGTGTGGCTCAGTCTTGGCGATTGGGCCTCCACGCTCTCTGAGGTCTT
>NW_017732002.1:136349-140280 GCF_001890085.2 Hipposideros armiger | reverse complement strand
AATAGGAAAAAGATATGGGACCCTGTTGAGATTTCATTCAGCTCAGGGATAGAACCATATCTACCAAGTGGGTTTAAATTTCGATGTTTTGTGCATCATTGGTTTTTTTTGCAACAATTTTGATTTTGAAAACTATTGCATTAAAATATGATTTCTGTTGATTACTGGGATTCTTGGTGCCTTCTTAAACTTTGCTCCCAAGGACAGTGCCTCACTCTGCCCCCAGTCCTGGTAGGGAGGAAAATGAAACTCTATTGAGTTTCGTGGATTCACTCTAACACTTAACAAGTAGAAAGACTAGCACATTGTGCAGGAAAGTAGTGCTAGTACTAGTCATGATGATGATGACGATGACAGCCAGTGCTTATCTAGTATCTCATGGCTAACTTATATGGAAGGTGCCACTTTATCTTCATTTTACAGAAAAGAAAAGTGAGGCTGAGAGAGGCTAGGCAACCTGCTCAAGGTCACACAGCAGATGGGTTGCAGAGCTGGGATTTGAACCCAGGCAGTCTGGCACTTGAATCCATATTCTTATCTGCTTTACACAACTGCCTCCCTGGTAGATAATGACATTGTTAGGTATCACCAGACACTGCCTGAGCTTAATGTCTGAGGCTTATGACTCCTCTGCAGGTGCTTTCTCAGTTTGCTCTTGTTGGAAATTGATGGTGGAAACCCGCCTTGCACTTAGAGCCTGGCGTATTCCTCCAACCTCTTCCTCGGTACAGTTCTACTCTGTGATGTGCAACGTCCAGCCCACTCTTCCCCTGTGGGCCCCTCCCTCAGTAGGAAAACGGTGAGCACAGGGTGGGCCCTAGGAGCTGGAGACCAGGGCAGGGGCCCAGGAGAGCGATGGCCAAGCTCTGCTGATTTGCAGATGGAAATTTACATATGTAATATAATTTGGGGCAATTGAATTGTTGATTAAGATGGACTCAATGAAATACAGCACGTACTCTGGTGGGTGACCAAGGAGACAAGAGGCCCTTGAGATGCCTGTAGCCAAAACACACTTGTTTGTGAAGGAGATGGCCATTTCGAAATTCCACATTTTAACAACCTCCTCTCGTAAGCTTCCCTTTCCTCCAGGTCACAGCTGGTATCTGCTGAAATGAAAAACTTCATGGGCAATTAGTGTTTACATCTGAGGCACAGTAAGTTTGTTCCTGGGTATGGGTGGTGAGGTGGGGGGCCAGGACACCACTTGAGACTGGGGAGGCTGCAGGCCTGGGCCTTGGGGCTGAACCTACAACCTCACACCTACAACAAGCCAGAAAGTGGTACCTGGCATACATTGAGGCCATGGAGAGCAAAGAGGCTCCCTTGGGGCCACATGGGTCTGGATTTGATTCCAGATACCCACTTCCTGTTTCCATGATCTTGGGCACATGGCTTCACCTCTCTGGGCCTCAATTTCTTCATCTGTAAAATGGCAAGGATGCTTCGCCCTATAACCTGTGAAGACTATGGTCAGAAAGAAATGCGATAATCTGAGAATCTTTAAAATCCTTGTACAATATTAATAATAGTGAAGGGTAAAGCATTGTTACTATGTATGAAATATGCACTCGGTCTTCCTCATTATTTTCAGGTTTATTAAAGTAGTAAATTTCCTGCTGCCTCAGGGCATTTGCACGGGTTATTCTGCCTGAAATTCTGTTCCTTACTCCTGCATCCCCCTTTGCATGGCTTCTTCTTTCAAGCTTCAGCCTAAATTCACCATCCATAGCCCAGTCTAAATTTTCCTGTTCTATGTTCTGCATGCCCTGAACCTTTTCTTCTTATACAGTTGTAATTGAGTGTTGCAATGATTCACATCACACCAGGCTCTGAGCTCCATCAAGGAAAGGACTGTGTGTTGCCTTGTTTGCTGTGATATTCAGTGTGTGGTGCAAAATAGACATTCAAAGAATAGATGTTGCATATTGGCAAAGCACACCCTTTCCCTCTCTTCAGTGGGCCTCTGATTTATGCTGCTCTCCCTTTGTGCCCTTTGTGTGGCTCAGTCTTGGCGATTGGGCCTCCACGCTCTCTGAGGTCTTTGATTGGGCCTGAGCACACATCAGGTACTTATTAAAGACATGTGGCTTGGTCATGTCCTTTTGAACATTGTCAGTCCCCACACACAACCCACTGCATTTTCCTCTTTAAGGCTAATGGTTTACCCATTGTCTGTTCTATCCAGTGCCCGGCCTAGACGGCCACCAAAGAATCGGCCTGCCTAGTGGAGAAGGCCAGGCAAGGGCGTATGCCTCAGCACTGCTACTGACTTGCCTTGGGGTCTCTGATGTCTCCTCTTTGCGTGGGAATAATCTGATGTGCTCTTTAGGGTATGGTGAGGGATCGAGGCAATGCAGGTGTGACTTTTAGTCTCAGTTTTGGCTAAACTACCTGAGGCTGAGAACCAAAGGAGCAATGCTGAGGACACTGTACTCCAAAGGAGGTACTAGAACAGCCACTGGGCTTCTAGGGAGATGGTGGCAGCAGGTGTTGTGACTTTAGTTCAGCACTCACCTCCAGAAGAGACAAGGAAAAGGCCAAAAGAAGTTCCCTTGGGGCAAAGCCTGAGGGTGCTGGGCCACTTGTCCTCCCCCTTCGCCTCTGGCCTAGTGAGGGGCTTTCAGGCAGGGTGTGTTAGTCAGGGGTCTCCAGAAAAATAGCACCGATAGGAGATATGTGGAGAAATCTGTCTTCTATTATCTATCTATCTTTCTATCTATCTATAGAGATATATTAAAGGAGATGTATTATGGAAATTGGCTCTCATGATTATGGGGGTTGACATAGACCATGATATGTTGTGTGCAAACGGGGGAGCCAGGAAAGTTGGTGGTATAGTTGAGTTAGAATCTGAAGGCCTGAGAGCCAGGGAAATCTATGTGAAATTCCTATCCTGAGGCCAACATTCTGAGAACTGGAGGAGGAGGGTGCTAGTGTAAGTCTCGGAGTCTGAAGGCCCAAGAACCAGGAGCTCTGATGTCCAAGGGAAGGAGAAGATGGACGTACCAGATGCAGAAGAGAGAGAATTCGCCCTTTCTCTGCCTTTTTGTTCTATTCTATCCTTCAAGAAATGGATGTCTGTCCACATTGGTGAGGATGGATTTTTACATAGTCTACTGATTTCAAATGCTAATCTCTCCTGGAAGCACACTCACAGAGACACACACAGAAATAATGTTTTACCAGTGATCAGGATGACCCTAAACCCAGTCTAGTTGACATATAAAATTAACCATCACAGGGGGTTTGACAAGGGTGCCCCCAAATTTGGGAAACATAGTAATAAGCATCTGCTCTATGCCTAAGCAATCTGCTGGGACTAGAAGGGTCCGAGGCAGCAGAAGAGACAATGAGGCATGCATGGAGGTGAGCCGCCTTCTCTCTCAGGAAAAGGTGCAGGTGAGCCCCTGAGTTCTAGGGGATGACTGTGGATCTCCTCCTATGAGGAAGGCCCAGAGTAGGCACCATGGCCTTAAGGGGACCCATGGATGCCCAGGAGCAAAGGAAGGATCTAAAGGTGATCAGCCAGAGGTGAGGTGATACAGTTCCCAGCCAGGGACCCATCTGAAAACCCATGACAGTCACACATGAGAAAGAGCCAGGTTTCATCCACCAGTGTCAGAGAGGCCAGGTCCCAGCTGCCCTGCTGCAGGAGGCTGGACGTACTGTCCTTGATCCCTCTCCCTCTGGGCTTCACCAAGGATCAGAATCCAAGATCATACATTAAAGGAGGAGGGCCGAGGTCAGGGGAGAGGGGAGCTAGGCTGCCTCTCTCCCTCAAGGCCATTGGCATTCTAGCCCCAACTGGTGGAGGAATAATCTGGAAATGGGATGACAGTGTGGTCTTAACTGGACTGGACACTTTAATTAGTGAAATAGACTCTTTTTGGTTCCTCAAGTGACCAGATGACTTTTTATTAACCAAGAG
>NW_017732002.1:132234-133963 GCF_001890085.2 Hipposideros armiger | reverse complement strand
GAAGGTGTGACCCAGAGGCTTAGAGAAAGGGAGTGAACAGTACTGCACTGAGTGGGGGCAGGGCTCCCTCAGCTTGTACAGGACCTCTGAGCATGGCTGCCAGGCACAGCAAAGACCAGTGCTGAATGAGTCAAGGCCACCAGGTCCAGGGAGAGCAGAGTGTTAGGTTCCTGCAGGCTCCCTGGAAGAGGCACTCTGAGCTGAATGCTGGAGGTGAGCAGTGGTGTTCGGAACCGATGAGAGAGGGGCCTGGCAATGACAGGGTTAAAGAGGAGCTTCTGGGGTCAGGACCCAGGACTGGCCGCCTCAGGGATATCACATGGGTGCTCTGGTCCTATGGGGTCACAGGGTCCATGAGCTCTGTCTGCAAAGTGAGGGGCAGCGGACACTCCTCCCACCTCCTCCTTCTCACCCTCGAGGTTGGTTAGCGGCAACACTGGCTTTGCCCCCAGGGTGATCTCTTTGCAGTAGGCACCTGGAATGGCTCCACACCATGCCGGGGTAGCAGGGTGCTCACAGGACAGCCCAGCTGTCGCCAGCTTAGTGCGGACACTGCTGCTCCCAGCCTGCGGCTCTCCCACGTGCGGGCCCTGGGCAGCAGTGTGGATGGAGCCCCCGGGGTCTCATCAGGCTGCTCGGTCCCTATCACCTCTTGGACTCCAGCTGCAGTATCCAGGGGCTGACCTTGCTTCAGCAAGCCCACTGCATGCTCTCTTCAGTTTCCTCAGGAATAAGAGTCTTCCTGAGCCCAGCAGACAGAAGCATTTGCACACAGTAGGCACTTCATGAACACTTATTGAAACCATGTTTGCAATCCTGAAGCTGCCATCCCTCACACTTGCTTTCCTATTCATCTAATTCAATCAGCATAGAACTATGAGCCCATTCATGAACCTAAAAAGAGTTGTCAGTAGCCAAGGGTAGAGAACAGAGCCCTATGGCACTCCACTAGGTACTTTCTTCCAGGTCACTATGAATCCATATTCAGCAAAGTTCAGGAGTTTCGCAGGTTATTAGATAATAAATTGTGCCCAATCACGTGGCCATAGAGCTCACATCTTTCCTCCATTTCTAGAAAAAATGGGGGAAGTAGGACAACACCTTTCAGAAAATCTTTGGGTGCTGTTGATTTTCTCTTCTTTCTCAGAGACATCTGCTACCTTCCATGTGTCCCGGTGCAGGGCTTCCCTAGGGCTAATCACATGTGCCCCCCACCTCTGTGGAGTCTGGGTACACACTGGCCTTGGGACAGACACCCTGGCCTATCCCCAAGGGGTGCATCTGGGGGAGGGGACAAAGGGACAGCACAGAGAAGGAGGGTCCTGGGCTACTGTGGTCTGTCTGCTTCACACTGCTCCTCCAGCCCACCCCAAATTGGCCTATTCCTCTTCCCATCCACCCCCCTCCACTCCTGACGCCTCTGGCTCCCTCAGTCAAGCAGGGCAATCTGTGGATTAGGCATCCTCTGACCCAAGTTACAGTAAGAGCTGCCACCTTGCCACCCTGTGGACCTGTCCCTTCCCCTCTCTGGGCCTCAGCCTCACGTTATTAAATCAAGTGTTCTGCGGTAGCTGATATCTAAATGGGTGTACAGTTTTAACATGTTCTGCACATAGTAAAACTTGCATTCTCAGCTCAGTTCGGCCACAAATTGTGGGGTGTCAGGAAAGTCCCTTTTCTGGCTTTTGGTGTCTTCAACTCTAAAGTGATGCGGTGGGTGGGTGGGTGG
>NW_017732002.1:117700-130059 GCF_001890085.2 Hipposideros armiger | reverse complement strand
GATACTATTACACACCCACTAGGATGGCTATAAGAAAAAAGACAGATAATAACAAGTGTTGAGGGTGTGGAGAACTTGGAATCCTCCTACATTGCTGGTGGGAATGTAAAATGGGGCAGCCACTTTGGAAAATATTTGGCAATTCATCAAAATGTTAAATACAGAGTTACTATATGGCCCAGCAATTTTACTCCTAGGTATGCATGCAAGAGAAATGAAAACACATGTTCACATAAAACCTTATACACGAAAGAGAAAGGCAGCGTTATTCACAATAACCAAAAACATAGAAACAGTGTAAATGTCTGATCACTGAGAAATGAATGAATAAAATGTGGTATATCCATATAATGTAATATTATTTGGTGGTAAAAAAGAGTGAAGTTCTGATACATTCCACTATAAGAATGAACCTTGGAAACATAGTAAGTCAAAAAAGCCAGTCATCATATATTATAATTTCATTTATATGAAATGACCAGAATAGGCAAATCTATAGAGACAGAAAGTGGGTGAGTGCTTGCCTAGGGTTGGTGGCAATCGGGGAAGGAAATGGAGAGTGACAGCTAATGGGCATGGGGTTTCCTTTTGGGACAACAAAAATGTTCTAAAAATTGATTTTGGTGATTGTTACACAACTCCATGAATATACTAAAAAACATTGGCTTGGACACTTGAAAGGGAGAGTTCTATGGTATGTTCTATGGAGTTCTATGAAATTACACCTCGGTATAGCTACTTTTAAAAAAAGTGTCTGAAATTGAGGAGGGACATTTCCCTTGAGATGGAGCAAGTGCTCCTGGATCATCAAAGTCCCCACCTGGCTTCTCACCCCCTTAGTTAACCTGCCTGGCCCCTGTTGGCATTTGAGTTTGCAAACCTGGGGCTAGAGGTTTTTAGAGGACACTTCTTGGTCCTCTTTCTCAAAAATCCATGGAATGCCATTTTCTCTTCTCCCAGAAACACTCTTTCTTGCTGCCGTTCACCTGCTATGTGACCTTGAACCCTTCCCTTCTCTAAGCCTCATTTTCACCATAGGTGCGGGGGAGGATTTGGGCTTGCCCATCACTCAGAGTTCCAGTAGCCCTGACCTTCAACAGATGTTTGAACCTGAGAGCTCTGGCCTTTAATACCTCTTCTAACCCCTTTCATCTGTATAACTGACAGCCTCCATGGGCTCTGGAGGGGCCTAGTATGTGGGTGGGGCCTGGAATCAGGAGACAGCATGCAGGTCACATGCTTGAGGGTGCAGCTTGGTGGCTACATGGCCTCCTGAAGGCACTACCCCATTTTGCCCAGGAGCAGATTCAGAGCAGAGCACTGCTTGGGAGCCAACCAGTCTCTCCCTGGCCACAAGGCTGGGCTGGCCCAGCTCCCCAGACCAGACTTCATCACAAGATGGCACATGGCCATGAGGCCACTGAAACAGCCAGCTGGGGCTTCTGGGAGCAGAGCAGGAAGGTGACAGGGATCCAAGCCCTCACCACAAGGGGAAAGGCAGCCATCCCTCTCCTATTTCAAAGGAGAATGAACAGCGAAGTTGTGCATGAAAGAGAAGGAGGAAGGGACAGCTACCTTGTAAGAAACCCTCTTACCACGTGCCAGGCACTGTTCTGAGCACTCTCCCCCACTGTTCTAACCTCACCAGGAAAGTATTATGATTGCCGCTGTTCTCATTATTTTTATTATGCTCGCTTTTTAGGGTAGGAAATAGAGAGGCAAAGTAGTTATCCAACTTGCCCAAGGTCACTCAGCTAAGAGGTGGCAGAGTTTGGATCCAGACTCCATGCTCTTCACTGCTGCAAAGAGTTAGGATTTTAAATAAAAGTTTTCAAATTCACTCTAGGCCGTCCTCTGAATTAAGAGGCTGGAGTAGCCAGGGAAATATTTGTTTTCAAGTCCACATCTATCTAGGGGAGAGAGTCAGGGCGTTTTGTTTCTTGGTGAGGCTGAGCCCCCATCAGTTGAACACACTGTTGGCGTGCCCACTTCTGGGGAGCGACACAGACTGGGACCCAGGCAACCTGGGTCTGGCCATTGTCTATCTGTGGGACTCGGGCAGGCTGCTCTGCCCTTGGCCTTCCTGCTATGGTGATGTTCATCCTTAGAGCAGTGAGGATTAAATGCAAACCCAGTTTCACACAGTACCTAGTAGATTGAAGCCCTCAGCAAATAGCAGCAAATGACCATCATAGCAATGGCCATGTTAGCATTTTATGTGATGGTAACACACACCTGGAGCTGTTGCTGTGACTGTGCTCCTGGAGCTATTAGACTGAAGTGATTCAGTCCTTGTCTTCAGGGATGGGTTGGAGGGTGGGTCCAAGTGGACTGGCCTGCCATTCGAGTTCAGCTGTAACTCGGATGGACCTCATCCCCCACTGCGTTCTTGGCTTCCTTTGCATGGGTGTGTTCCTATGTCCACACTCGTTCCTGTCTCCACACCCATGTTTATGCTCTTTCTCTCCCCTCCCTGGAGTCTTCCCTTCCCCATACCCCCTGGAGAGACACTTGTGTCCACAGGCTCAGCCGTTGGGCTGATGGGCTCTCCTGCATCCTGGTTCAAAGTCGGGGTGTGTGTGTGCATGTGTGCGTGTGTGTGTGTGTGTGTGTGTGTATGTGTGTATGAGTGCATGCTGTGGTGGGAGGACAAATGAGAGAGGCAATGGGCTGGAGTAGTGATCTGATTTAGGAGCAAAAAAAAGTCTCCCAAGACTTTTTCTAGGCCACAAACTCAAATGACTAAAGAGGCCAGGCAGGAATAAGTAATCAGTGAAGCAGAGGGTATGACGGGCAATGGAGAGTAGTGGGTCTGTGGCAAACTAGAGAGCGCAGGCTCTGCCTAAAGACAAAGCTGTCACCAATTCTTCCCAATTAATGCCTTGTGAGAGGGTGCCTTCAGAATGTCTTGATCTTTTAATGTTTTTCAGGAGAAACTGGTAATTTGTATTTGTTTATATAAAAAATACTGATTTTAAAAAGCTTTGCACAGGCCAAATAGAGTTATGCCGTGCTTTTAACATTTTCATGTGAATGTCTAGGCTGTGGATCACCAGTCTGAGGCCTCTTCTCTATGTGAGAGCCAACAGACCACTGGGCATAGAGAGCTCTGAGAGCAGCTGGCCTGAGCTCAAAGGCACCAGCCTGACCCTCTGGGCATCACCCTGAGCTCACCTTCTGGGCCATCATTGCTGAGAAGTGGGGCTGACCAGAGGGATGGTAGGCAAGAGGGAGGCCGGGAGGAGGTTTCAGATGTAGTGGGTTTTGAGAGAGAGAGAGAGAGAGAGAGATTGAGAATTAATTGAAATGGACAGGAGTGATATGAAGTTGGTTCACATGTGGTGGAAACAGCACTGATTAGACTAGGGGGTCAAATGGGCTGAGCCCTTCCATTGGTTAAACTCCAGGTTTGGGGACACAGAGACAGGTGAACCATAGTTTCTGTCTTATGGTAGGCTTAGTCTCTCGTGGTAGCATTAGACGTGGAAACAAATTCTTATCTACCTGTGTAGTATTCAGTTGTCGCATGGTATTCAGAGGCTACCACCTAAGGAGGGAGCCCTTTATGCTGCCTGGGGCCTGGGCTGCGATGGTTCCCCAGGGAGCAAGGAGAGGCATCTGATCTGGGTATAGAAGAATCAGTAGGATGCTGTCATCTACATAAAGGGGAATGGAAAGAGGCAGATACAGGGCATGGGAGGGCAGGGACTTCTGGAGTGCTGGTGGGCTTTGTCCAAACCCCTCGTAGTGTGTGGAGTAGGGACAAGGATGGAGAGAATATTGGTGGGGGATGAGACCAGAAAGGGATTTGAATCAGATGATGAATGACTGCAATACTAGGTAAGGGGCTTATCAGTGAAATCATAAGTGGGGAGCAATTATGGAAAACTCTGAAGTCAGAAAGAACCACGATATACTCATTCACTCATTCATTCATTCATTCATTCATTCATTCATTCATCAAATACATACTAAGCACTAGGAACTCAGCAGTCAGCAAGGCATACCAACTTCTGCCCTTGTGGAACTTACACGGTCTGGGGCAGGGAGAGACAAGAATTGATAGAAGTATCACACAAATAAGCTTATCACTTAAGACTATGATAAGAGCAGTGAAGGAAGACGCCAGGGTGCTGTGACTAAGAGCTGGGAGTGAGGAGAGATGGGAAGAGAGGAGGCTGGACACCCAGGCTGTGCAGACGTGGCCATACAGAGGAGTTTGGTGTTCATCCCAGGTGCTCAAAGCATTTGAACTCAGGACAGGGCTCAGCCACGGCCTTGCTGGGGATCTTGGGTGCGCCCCTGCCCTCTCAGTCTTGGATTTCCCATCTGTACCCCGAGCAGGCAGGACAAGGCTGCCTCCAGGGCCTCTTGCAGCAACACCAATGTTCTGTCCCTCCTATTTTCTACCTCCCCTAGCTTGTTGTGTTAGAAGATGCAGCAGGGTCAATACCAAGTTCACACGGTGGGTTTTCCGCCCGTCTCCCTGCCTTCCTCTTTGGAAGCTCCCTCTGCTCTTCATCAGCCCAGCCTGGAGGGTGGGGGGTGACACTGAGGTGCCTTCCTGATCGCTGAGGAATGCCCCCCACCCTACCTCTTGAGGACTGGGGGGAATTATATGTTTAGTGGGCCCAGGGAAGCCAGGGCCTGGCTGGGGCACTTAGGGGAAAGCTGGCTGAACCCAACAAGGTGTGGGCAGCCTTGTGGGGTGACCAGAGCACTGGTCTGGAGCCGGGGTCCTGAGCTTTAGCCTTGGTCCTTAACTTGCTATGTGCCCTGGGCAGTTATGCCCATCTCGGCCTCAGTTTCCTCACAGGTAAGATGAAGTAGTTGTTCCTGAGAAGCAGTTTTATTAATCACTTGGAGCTCCCTTTGTTTTCAAGGAAAATCTTATATCTCATCCTGATGTATAAACCGATGGAATTGGGGTTGCTTAGCTTTTCGTGATGGGTGAGGGTCTGGAGCACCGCCCCCTCAATTGGTCTGGTCCCAGGGAGCCCTGGGGTGGGTGACCTGGGTTGCGTGATCTCCAGGTTCCCAGGCATATTTTAATAATGTTGGTGCTGGAAGAGATTCCTCTAACCATTTCAGGGCTGAAAATAATGGGGCCCCATCCCCTGAGTGGATGGGTAGGGCTGGGGGGTGCCAATGAGGGGGATGTCTTGCCCGCTGCCCATTGGCACCTTGCTCTCAGTTTGCAACACACAAGTCTGGAGGGGCCTCTGGGAGGTAAGGAAAAGCTCTTTCCACTCGTGTATGCCTCAGGCTCTGGGGGAGGTTCTGGTCTGTTTGGGCCCAGTCCTCCTGTGTATTCCCTGGGGGCATTCTTTTTCAGAGGCACCAAGGACCCCGCTCTTCACCCCCACATGCTTGATGGAATGTGGGAGGGCAGAGCAGTCCAGGCTGAGGCCGCGTCTTGAATTATTTTGCAAACATGTTGGGTTCACCAAAGTCCCACATACTTCTTGTCTCCGGCACCCTCTCCCTAGATGTGTGAGCCCATATGTTCCTGGGCAAATGTGCGCCGTCTGCCCGGGCTGCATTTGCAATGAGCTCATCAGGATGCTGTTCTCTAATAGCCCTTTGATGTCCAACCAGCCTCCTAAGCCTGTGTGTTTCCTTTCCTTTGAAGCAGGACATCATGTTTTGCCAGAAGTCAATGAAACGCCCTAGTAGAACAGAATGGTTTAATTCCCTTCTCAGATACAGGGCTAAGGAAGTTCAAACAGGCTTCCGCCCATGCCTGTTGTCCCCATTGGCCTGTCAGAAGCCTGCCACGGAGGCCTGGTAGAGGCTGGGCCTTCTGAGGAAGCTCTGACCACCTCCATCAGGTAACAGCCCGAACTGCCTGGTAGCCTTGGCTTGCCCTTGGGCCCTTCGCCTCCTTCTCTGATGCATTTGGATTTGCCCATGACCCTGATTCCTGAGCTGGCTCTCTTCTCAATTTGCTATTTCCTCTGACTTGGACCTGGCATCAGGCTCTGGCCTGGCCTGTGCTCCCCTCTCAGGTTCTGGTGTCTTGTGCAGACTTGCTTGGCTCCTTATGGGGTTTAAAACTCCTGTTTCAGCCCTGACAGTTCCTGTTAGCCTCATCCATATGCGTCCAAGGGAGCATTCCCCCAGGATCTGACCCTGAGTGGCCTAGTGTTCAGGTAGGGTCCTCATCCTAGCATAAATATCTGTGTCTTGCTTGTTCTGAGTCCATCTGCTGCCGTGGGAATTTCAGGGCCTTCCCTTCCGTGGTGTATTGGGAGTTGCTAAGGTGAGGTGTTTTCATGCATTTTTTGATGCAGCCATCATAGCTGCTCACTAGGTCTCCTAATCAAGCCAACCCTGGGGACCTGTGGCCACACCAGGGCCCTCTGTACCAGGCTGGATAAGCTCTCCCAGCAGAACACTGCTTCTTTAGAGCTGGACACTCCTGAGCTTGATGCTATGAGCTGTCCTGGGACCCCCAGTAGACATCCTGGGCATCTCCATTATCTGCTTTAGGTCAGAACTGAGGGGTTTGGCCTCAGCTGCTGCCCCTGAGTCCCAGACCCTTGCACACTCTTTGTGGAATTAGAAGGAGTATAGTCTCTGCCTTTGAATCCTGTTGGGTGAGAGGTAGAGAGTTCCAGAGCAGGGTTATTTGGGCCCCAGTGAGTTATTAATTCATTGACTCACTCACTTACCAACACTTTGCTGAGCTCTCATTTGGTGCCAAGCGTCCAGGGATGAACAAGATTCATCCTATTTGTCCTCATGGAACTTATACTCCAGTGGAGGGTATACCACAGTATACAAATAAACAAGCAATGTTTATGTCTGGACAGGAGTGATTAAAGCTAGGATGGAAATACAGCAGGCAGCCACCAGCGATCAGAATAAGTAGAATGGTCAAGAATTTCTGTGAGAAAGTGACATTTAAGCTGAGACTCAGATGATAAGCGAGAGGCAGCCATGCAAAGCTCCAGAGGGAGAACATTCCCAGAGGAGGAGGCAGCAGTGCCGAGGATAAGAGTGGTAGATTCAAGGATCAGAATGAGGGTCCATGTGGCTGGAGCATGATGAGTGAGTGGGGGCAGGACGATGTGGGAGATGGCAGGGAGAGGCGGGTGGGGGCAGACCACAAAGGGCCGTGGACCAGCCTGACAGGTTCTGGTTAGAGTCCAGTGGGAAGGAAAACATGTGGAGGGTTTGGCGACTGGACAGAGTGTGGTTGGATGCAAGCTGAGTAAGCCATCTCACTTCCCTAAACCTCAGTTTTCTCACCTGGGCAATGGAGGCAATAATACCTGTTTCACAGGCTGGATACTAAGTGAGGAAAGCTGAAGTATAAAACCATGTGGTGAAATGTGTGCTGAGATAAATGATAACAACTGAAGGTATTATAGCTCTCTTTTTTTAGTTTTCAGGAAAACAGGATAAAAACATGACAGTTTGCTTGGAATCACCCAGCTCAATAAAGAAAGCCGTCTTCCTAGCTCTAAACTCAGAAAGGCATTTACCACCAAAGGCTTGGAGGTCCTGCTTTTATTTTCCTCATCATCCTGATGCCCCAGAGACATCCTGATTGTTCCTACCCACTGGCTGGTGCAGAATAGACCCAGGCAGATGGAGACAGGACTCAGGCTTGGGGGAAATTGGTTACTCCTGGCTTTTGTAAGCTGCAGGTTTCCCTACAGATTTGGGACACCTGCCAGGCTGCTGTCCTCAGCTTTCTCTTCCCTGGCTCATGCCCAGGTCACAAGAAAGCCCGGTGACAAGCCAGAGTGGCTGAACTGAACCGGCTGTCGGCCCTGGTGTTTGCTTCCTTTGGGATTTTCTCATTTGAAACTCACAACTTGCAAAAAACCCATGGGTGTTGTTGGTAAAGAGAGCATTGGATGATGTTACAGAGTCACCATTGGGCAGTAGCCTGACTCCTGCTGTGGTGTGACCTTTAGGACCTGTGTGATCTGGGACAAATCACATTGCGCTCTCAGGGCACAGTTTCCTCATCTGCAGCGCAATCAGGATCTCTTTCTGGAGGGCTGCTGTAAAATCAAAGATGAATGCCTCCAGCAGGCCTGGCCATACAAGGGCCCCACACATGGTTCTTTTTATTAATGGTTATAGCCACAGTTTCAGGACAACAGCCAAATTAGGAATTAGTGATATATAGCCTCGTTGGCTCCAGCGATAATCAATTGCTGATTAAGTCTAGATCTTGGCCAGTTGGGTGACGTTTGTGCACGCTGGCAAATGGTTATAAAAAAATTAATGGCTTTAAGGCAGCTCTAGACAGCCTTCCTAGGCCCTCCCAGCAAAGCAGAGGCTCCAAATGCATGGGGATTATGGGGGTGACACCTGGAGACAACTCCATCCCTTCCCTGTATCTGTGGCTGGTGACTGGGCAGGGAGCCTATGGCACAGGCATTGTGGTTCACATCTTTCCAGGCTACTCACAGCAGAGACACAGGGCCCTGTGCAAGCAGGTGCTCAAAGGAGTTGAACATTCCAACAGGAGTTCACTAACTGTTGGACCCCAGTAGTTTTCATCAAGGCATGGCTGGGTCCTTTAAAGGTGAAGGGGAATCAGAGGTACAGACTTCCAGTTATAAAACAAATAAGTCACGGGGATGTAATGTACAGCACAGAGAACATGGTCAATAATATCGTATTAAGTTTGCACTGTGACAGATGGGTACTAGACTTATTGTAGTGATCACATCATAAGGTATATAAATGTAGAATCGCTAGGTTGTATACCTGAAACTAATATAATATTGTATGTCACCTATATTTTAATAAAAAAAGAAATAAAACATATGTATGGATGCACTTTGACAACTGAATCATTCATGCCTTTTGCTTAGTCCTCTTTTACTGGATCCGCTGCTCTTTTCTTAGTACCTGCTGTCTTTTCTTGTACCTCTCAACAAATTCATCAATGCTCATGTACACATTTGCAGTCCCTGACTCCCTGACTTGCACATGCACAGGTAGTCAGGGTGCATAAGTGCCATTCAGAGCCTGGGTTGATCCTGGCTCTAGCACATCACTGCTGTGTGACCTTGGGCAAATTACTTAACCCCTTTGAGCCTCATCTGCAAAAAGGGTAGAAAAATACCATGTATAACTATTGTTGCAAAGAGATGAAGCATGTGAAGCACTGGGCATGGCACCTGGCACACAGGAAGTTCTCAGTCAACGCTGGCTATTCATTCCACAGTGTCCCCGCATGCACTCGCACACCAGCACTCAAGGAAAAGCACATCTAAACATATAGCTAAGACCTCGGGCTTTTCCTTCTGTGAGCCGCTAGGTCAGGAGACAACCAGGGTCTGGGCACTTATGCCTGGGTGGTGCTGCACCTCGCTCTTGATCTTGGGTTGGGGTGTGGCCTGCTGGGGCCATGCTGGGCAGGAAGCAGCCAAGGTTCATGTCTGGGAAGAATTGAATGGGAGCCAACAGAGTCCCTCATCCTCTTGTCAGGTGGCCACGGAGTAAATCTGGCTGGCTTTTGTCTCTATCGAGTGGTCTTTTATATGGAGAGATAATGAAGGACAATTAATACAGAAATTGGGAGCAAACTTTGATGCCCTGCTAATTTCTCTGCCTTATAATTATCAAACAATAAGGGTTTCCAAGCTCCTGATTAAACCACAGTCGGAAGCAGAGGCAGGCAGAAGGTGGACACGGCACCAGAAAACAGACAACAATCTGTGACCCCAGTGAAACTTGGGGTGGAGGTGACGGCAGAAAGAAGGATCTGAGTTAGAAACGAGCCTCCTGCCTGGTTGCAGCTGGACCAGCTTGGGAGAATAGCAGATGCCATTGCGGATGAAAGGTCTGGGAGGGAGCATCTGGCCCCTGGCGCTGGCACACACCTCGGAGGAGCAGGCTCTTGGCATGCTCCTCACCCAACCTGGCACACCCTGGGACCGGAAGCCAGCTCTGTGCCCCATCTGGGACAAGTGTAAGCTGAGGCTGGTCCTCTAACTCACTGAGGGCCGCAGACAGCGCCTGACTCCCCTCGGGGCCCCTGCTGTCATGCAGACATCAGTCTATTGCACCTCTGAGTTTCCCACAAGGGCAAACACTTGATGATTCATGCTTAAGGAGCATCATGGAGAGAAAGGCCAGTTCTCCCTGAGAAGGTTGGTTCCCTGCATGAAGCACCTACCATCACGGGCCCTCCCCAGCTGCTGGGCCTCAGGAAAGCTGTTCTGGCTGTTTACACCTGGGTACATCTGCTCTGGGTTCAGGCACCCGTTTTGGAAACTTTTCCCCCCAAAGTTTCTTCCTCCTCCATTCACTGAGCCCCTTCTAGGTGCTGGGCTAGGAACTCCACTCACATGACCTGGTTTGAGCCCCCTAACAACCATTATGGAGTACTTGCTATTGTACCTGCTTCATGGGAGAGAGAATAGTATTTCATGAAGGTATCTAACTTACCTACAGTCGCTTTGCTCTTAAGGGGCATTTAACCCTGGTGAAATTTAACCACCAGGCTACACTGCCTCCCTTTGATTATTGCAACATGGACAGGAACCAGGCTGGCAGCCTGAGGCAGTCAACTCACACCTCAGGAAGTGTGTTTGGCATGCTGTCACTGGTCTGGCACCTGCTGGACACTCGTTCCTACACTGTCTGTGGATATCGAACAGCTCTGCTGCAGCCACCTCGAGAAGCCCCCAACTATGCCTGTGTCTCTATGTCACCTGCTTCATACTCAGGCTTCTGAGTGGGAACATCCTGCTGGCCAATTCTAACTGCCATTCTCCCATCCTGAAAGCTGGGACAAGAAATTTCCACCCCCTGGACAATATGAGGGATCTGAAACCCTGCACCCCACATACTTTGGGATTCTCGCACATAGAGAGCGTGTTTGAATGCTGGGAACCAAAAAGAAAAGACACAATTCAGATTTGGAGTTCATATCCAACTCTCCCCCACCCCCCACATGTGGGAACCATGCTGGGATTCATTCATTCATAGTATCTGCAATCTTGTATGGGGTCATGGAAGCACATGCTGTGTAGTTTCCATCCAAGATCCCATCTCGCCACTTTCTTTTATGGTTGGAGATGTTGGGGCCCAGAGAGGGTCATATACCTGCAGAAGGTCACACAGCTGCTTAGTGGTATTATAATTATAAATAGAAATTGCATCAGTGTATACCAGCTTGGGGTGGCTGGTCTGAATCAGTGAATATTCAGGGCTTTCCCGGCTTTCCTTCATCCCTCCCTTTCTCTTTATGTTAATTAGCAAGCCCTATGATACAGTTCTGGGGGATACAAATGCATGTGAGAGCTGACCTCTGTACTCAGGGAGCTATCCAGGGACTTGCAGCATTTGGGAAGGGCGAGCAGAACCAGCTCCACTGGTTTAGAACAATGGCTTATGTCTTACCATCCTCTTGCTTGAGGCTGAGGCGTGTCTGAGCTTTAAGAAGGCCTGGTAGGGTTGTAAGAAGGGATGTTGGCAATTTCTCCGACTGGTAGAGACAGTGTTGCCAGCAGAAGGGACGGCACACATGGCCTGCCTTTGGGTTGTGCTGGGGACACCCCAGCTCTTGTCCCATAGAGAAGGTCTCAGTTTCCTTGGCTGTAGAGAGACCATAGCCGGACTTGCTTTCCAGTGCTGTCACGAGGATTAAGTGTCACACTTATGAGAGGGCTTTGTACACTTTGAAAGTGTTTGCATGTTGTTACTGACATTTTGTGTAGATGGAGGCCAGTTCCTACCAGACTCCTGGGTGTGGAGGCCATGGAGCTCTGAGGAAGCCTGGATTTTAACTTCAAATCTGCATAGTTTTGCTGTCCTAAGAAGACAGCAAGTGACACTACGGAGCGATGGAAGGAGCCTTGGATGAGAGCCTGCGACCTGGGCCTCACCAGGGCTGCCTGGCTCTGTAACTTTGGTCCAGTCTCTGCTGATTCTCCTGTCTCAGTTCCCGCACCTATAAAATGAGGCAAAAGTGAGAGACCATGGAGGTGGGGGGGGGGGTGCAGGAGAGTAGTAAAAAGCTCAGGATCTGGGCTGAGGCCTGAGTTTAAACCCCAGTATTGACACTATTTAAATATGCAAATTGCTTAAGCTTCTCCTCTTGCCTCCCGTGCCTCAGTTTCTTTATCAGTTACAATGGCACAATAAGAGCACTTATCTCGTGAGGTTGCTGTGAATAGCTAATGAGTCAATTCATAAAAGGTGCTGAGAATATTTCTGGTAGTGAGTATGAATACTTGAGAGATTTTGTCCCTGACACTGACTGCTTCTCCCTGTGACATGCTCTGGTTCTATGTGTAAGGATGGGATGGTTTATGGGGGAGCAAAGTGACCTGGAATAGATGAGCTGGTGGACTATGCCCCGAGAAGGAGGACAGTGGTGG
>NW_017732002.1:112389-114275 GCF_001890085.2 Hipposideros armiger | reverse complement strand
GTGTCTTTAGAGACCCTTTGCCACTGTCTATAATCCTCCCTGTCTCTCTCATCTTAAAGCAACAAAACAAACATAAAAAATAATAGCCCTCTACTCAGCCTGCCCTCTAGATCTTGCTCCTTTTGTCTCCTTCTTTTCGCAGCCAAGTGTCCAGGCATAACAAGAGGCTCTCCTCATGATCTCCACTCTCTCATCTCCCATTAACCCTTCAACCTGCTGAAATCATGTGTTCCCTCCCAGTACTTCCCTGAAATTGCTCTCACCGAGGTCACCAAATGACCCCCTTATTGTCAAGCACAATGGGCTTTTCAGTGTCCCATCTTACCTGACCTCTCCGTGACATCTAACCTTGTAGACCATTTCCTGTTTCTTTAAACTGCCTCCTCCCTGGCCCTTCTCCCCAGTCTTCCCTCCTGCCTCCCTCCCTCCGTGCTCATTCAGTGTACTTTCCTGTCTCCTCTTCCTCAGCCCTTTGCTTTAGCATGAGGGCTCTCAGGGGCTCTGAGAGCCACACTTCCTCTCTGTGTGAGCCTGACAGTTCTCTGGGCTTCAGCGATCACCTATCTCTGACCGTCTCCCAAATGGATGTCTCTAGCTTAGTTCTCCCTGCTGAGCTTCAGACCTAAATATCTGGAAGCTTCTAGAAATTTCCACCTGGATCAACATGCCAACACTGAACTTATTATCTTTTCTTTTCGATTCAACTCCTTGTATAAGCCTATTTCGCCAATGGTCCCAATATCAATTCAGTCATACAAGCCAAGAGTTGAGAGCCATCTTAAGCTGGTCTCTGCCACTCAGTCCCCCCATCAAATTGCTTGTCAGATTCTATAGATTCTGCCTTTTTTTGTCTCTCTAAATCCAATCCACCCCTTCCTCTTCAGTTCTTCTGTTTACATGTCTCTTGGAAATAATCCAATTGTTTGATTTAGTTTCTACACTCTTGCTGCTGGCAAAAATCATTCAACTGTATGGCTTCCATCCCTCGTGAATGCTGGCCTCCNCACCCCTCCCCACCCCCAGCCCCAGGCAGCCTCCATGCCAAAGCTGCTGGTGATTAGGGGTGAGTGACAGCCCAGCAAGCACTGTGAGGGTTAACGGCGCCTGGCCCTGCAGGGGTAGGGTGCAGGGACAGCAGGTGAAGGGCACTTTATTACTATGTGTAACTAGTTTCTTGGCAGCTTCCTCATCTGCCAGGGAACACTCGGAAGCTAATCAGCGATTTGCTCTATCTTGCCCCTGAGGGTGCCTCCCGAGGAGGGAAACCATCGATTTTTAACACCAGACACATAAACTCTAACCTAGTCCCTGAATTCTTGGGTCCCCAGCGTGGCTTGGTGGGGAAAGACAGGTTTTTCGGTCATCAGACACACACACTGCCAAAACAGGTGCTAATAACCTCGCTGCTGTCCAGGCCAGCATGTGGAGAACCCTTTCTGCGGAGGCGCCTTCAAGCTCTCTGCACTGGGCCTGCGGAATGAGGCTGCCCTCCAGCCCAGCCCTCCTTCCAGTCCCCTGCCTTTCCGAGTTGGTGGGGACGGAGCACTGAGCAGCTGAAACAAGTGAGGGCCGGATGGGGGAAGCGAGGGCGCTGGCTCCAGGGAGAGGGGAGGACAAGTGAGCACGGGCTGTGGAGTCTGACCCCTGAGGTGTGACAGCTCTAGGGCTGCAGTCCCCACTTTCTCCCCATCCAGTCCCATTACTCACATCTGTAAAGTGAGGAAGCAACGGCTACCCTGTGTGAATCCAAGGAGATGGACATTTTTAGGTGATAACCACAGCTCTCACCTTGAGCCAGGGCACCTGTAGGGTGTCTGTTAACAGCTCAGAGAAGCGGCCCTCCTGGAGCACCTCTGAGCTCTCAGGCTGGGGGGAGACTTCCTCAG
>NW_017732002.1:106529-107519 GCF_001890085.2 Hipposideros armiger | reverse complement strand
ATCCACATGGGTAATTCTATCTATTGATCCATCAATCCATTGATTCATCAATTTATCATGAGAGCTTAATAATTCCTGGATCAATCCCCTGAGTTCTGACAGCCCTCATCCGGCCCTTGCTATAGGTACCCACACCCTCTCGCCCCTTATCCAGCCTGGCTCCTCCTCGGACACCCACGTTTCTAGTCTTATTCTCTTTGGCTTCAACTTTCCTGTCTTCCCAGATCTTTACACCATCTATTCCTGCTTTTGGTTTTTATCTGTTTTTCATTGATCCAGCCCTCCTATCCTCTAGCCCAGAGTTGCAAACCTTTTCTTAAAGGACCAGGTGGCAAAGATTTTAGGCTTTGAGGACTAAATCACTTTTGTTGAAATTACTCAACTCTGCTCTTTTAACACAAAAGCACCCAGAGACAATGCATAAAGAAGGGCAAGCTTGAGTCTAATAAAACTTTGTTTACAATGGCAGAGGGTGGGAGGGGCTGGATTTGGCTTCAGGCCGTAGTTTTCTGATGTTTGTTGATCACTTACTTCTGCCGTCACTTTGCTATCTCACCTAGACTCCATGGAATATTACTTCCACCCCTTTCTCCAGGCCTCTCAGCATCTTCATGCTCACACTATTGATAAATTATGATGTAGCTGAACTTTAATGTGAACATTCTGGGTGTCAAGCTCTAGGTGAAATGCTTTACCTATGAGGTGGAAAACATTAACCCCATTTTGCTGGTGAGGCTCAGAGAGGTAGAGGAACTTGTTCAAAACTGCACAGAAGTGAGTGGACTCAATGTCTGTGACTTGAAATCTATACTGTTAGTCAATCTCTGTTGTTTCCTCCCTGTGTGTTGGCTCTACCTGCCAGATGTGACTCAGGGTCTGTAGTAGTCCTTATGTTGCTGGGACTGCTGGGGAAGTCCAGACTTTCACCTAAGCACCTGGACCCCCCTATGTGTTCATGGCCCCAGTCTCAAGTGAACCTTCAGCAAAGCC
>NW_017732002.1:103029-104694 GCF_001890085.2 Hipposideros armiger | reverse complement strand
GCTACTGTACTGGACAGCACAGATTTAGAGAATTTCCATCATGAGAGATAGTGCTACTGGACAGCATCTAGTTCATACGGTGCTGTGCACCTTGATTTTTTTAAAAAAAACTACTTTATTTTAAAGACAATGCCTCTATTTCATTCCTTTCTCATGGCTGTTTTATTAGTTGTTTGACCAAGTTCCCTAGTGATGGACATTTGGGTTGTTTTCTGGCTTTTGCTGTTACAGTGTTGCCACCAACTTTATGTACATATGTATTTATGTCCATGCACAAGTGTGTCTACAGAATAAATTTGTATAAGTAGAATTGCAGGTATGTAAATTTTTAAATATTGATTTGCAAGATTTCCTGACATGACAGTTACTGCATAACTGGGGCATACTATTTCCTCATGGCCTCTTAACCAATGCACATTATCAAACTTTCTAATCTTTATCAGTTTCATAAGGTGAGACGTTATACCACACTGTTGTTTTGTTTTCCACATTTAAAAGCATGAAGGATTATATAAATCACTTATATATATTTTTTTCTGTGAATTGTTATTAATGCCCATGTCTCTTCTTTACATTGGGTGGTTGTTTTTCTTATTGATCTATGAGATCTCTTTACATATAGTAGCAGCCCATTGTCATCTGGGTTACAGTAACTGTAATCCAGGTCTGTCTCTACTCCCCTCCCTTGCCAGCATGACTGTTTCATGTTAATGTGATTAACATTATCAGTATTCTAATAGCTTCTGGATTTTGCATCTGTCTTAGAAAAGCCTCCTCTACTCAACAGTTTAAAACATTCTCATATTTTTTTTAACTTTTTTTATTGTTGAATTTTTTTTCTTTCCAATTTGATCTATGTGAAATTAATTTTAGTGAACGGAGTGAAGGAGAGGCCCACATTATTTTTCCAGATGGCTAGCTAGCCTCAAATTATTTATTGAGTGATGCTTCTTTCTCCTAATGAACTAACATGTCAACTTTATTATATATGAGTTGCAGAAACTTCTCTGCACCTTGGCTACCAGAGATGTAAAATGAGAATAACATAGGGTGGTTGTAAGGGCTAATGAGATAATTATAAGTATATAGAACAGTGTGTGGCACAGAGTAGGTGCTCAATAAATGGTAACAGCCATTGATATTTCTTCCAGATGTGTATGATCTGTTTCTGGACCTTATGTATTATTCATTTAGTCTGTGTATCACTCAGGATTTGAAGTTGCGAACAAGGAAACCTACCCTGCCCGCTGGAGCAGAAAAGGAATTTATTAAAGACTGTTGGGTGGTTGGCAGTGTCTCCAGGGAGGCCAGAGAATCAGACATAATGGCTGTAGCCAGGAAGCCTGCACTCACCTCCTTGGAGGGCTGTTCTGGGGAAGAGACCACTGCTGCTGCCACCCCATTGTGGGCACAAATACTAAGCCCTCACTGATGGCACTGGGGAGTGGCCTCTGCCACCTCCCCCATTAAACTCAGATCACATGCAGAGTCCTCTTCACCTGTCACTCTTCCTTAATCCAAGTCTCATGTGGGGGCATCTGGTTGGCAGAGCCTTGGTCACAAGCTTGTGATAGCTTTTGGTATTTTTGGATCATACTAATATATATAGATTAATTTAGAGAGAATTAGAATTTTTTATAACATTATTCTTCGAATCCAAGGACA
>NW_017732002.1:15172-100679 GCF_001890085.2 Hipposideros armiger | reverse complement strand
GAGAGAGAGAAGTAAGCCTTTATGTCCTGTTTCACAGATAAAACTTGCTACACTGGCTGCTTTTTGGTGATTATTCAAAGAGACCAAATCCCAGATCCTTGCCTGACTCCTCCGACTTCTTTTGCTTCAGACTTGGCTGGGGCTGCAGTAGCAGCAGGACTGCAGTGGTGGCGGTGGCAGCCACAAATGCAGATGGATGAGCCTAGAAAGCCTTGACCTTTTCAGTAAGTGGGAAAGTGTAATCAGTCTCCACAGACAAAGCCAGGACCCACTTGTCCCCACGGATGATAGAATAAGGTCCTTATGCAACAGTTGGGTAACCAATCTGCAGACACATGCTGACAACATTGGGGACACCCTCCAGGAAGCAGGAATGCAGAGATTCCTCTGTGGTGTCAAGCACTTCCGAGCTGTAGCTGCCGCCATTGTCAGACACCTGCTGGATGATCAGCCCAAGGAGAAGGGGGAGATGTTCAGCTTGTTCAGCAGTGTGGCTTCGCTGGCTCCCACTGGGTCTCTAGTCTTAATCAGCTGCACATCACTCAGGATGTCAATGGTGCCCCTGGAGATTTTAGTGGTGATGCCTAAAGCCTGAAAGACGGAGGCTTTCTCGGGCCCCAGACCAGTGTTCTGGGCTGGCGCAGTGACATCACATGGGGCAATGAGGCATGGTGGCACCTGCATGCAGCATGTTACCAACCTCAATGAGGTCCTCCTTGGTGCGCACAAAGCCCACATTCCCCTGGATATGAAGCAACCGTGGCTCCAAAGCTGGGTTGCTTTCCAGATGTCCTCAGATGGCCTTGCATGTCACGGTGTCCTTGTCCATCATCACCCTGCCAGCCCATGGAGGGACGTGTGGACCTGCTGCATTTGCTTGGCGCCCACATTGTCTGCTCCCACAGGGAAGCATTTTGGATCATTGTCTAGAAGTTGGATGATCTGAAGGAGGTAGTTGGACCTCCAGGTCGCCCTATCTTCTCAGGGCATCCTGGCGGTGCATCAGGGATGGCCACGCAGGGTTTAAAGATGATGTCACTCTCATAAGGACCCCTGGAGAGAGCTATAGTTTTCTTATTGATATTTTGATATTATGAATTATGTTAAGTGATCCTGTCATAGGGAACCATCCTTGCATTATTCAAATAATCTCCACATGCTGGTGGCATATTAACCTTCTAAAAGACGTGTTCTACTTGCTAATATTTCCTTTAGGATTTTGCATTTATATTGCCTTCACAATAGGGCTATAGTATTTTTTTTTTATCTTTCTTGGGATTTTGTTTTCACGTTACATTGGATGCTGAGACGCATCTTAAAGTCATCCTCCCCCTCTCTCCAGTGTTTAGGGGTGGTTTAAATAGCATTGCAGTTATCTACTTATTGAAATTGTGATAGATTTTACCTGTGAAGCTGTCTAGGTCCAGTACTTTAATGGATAGCGGCTCTTTGACAACATCCTCCATTTCTTCTCTGGTAATTGGACTGTTTAGATTTCCTACCTTTTATGGGTTAGTTTTCATCATTTATGTTTCCTAGAAAAGCGTCCACTTGTCCATGTGTTCAAATTTATTTTCAAAGCATTGAACTGAGTAATCCATTATAATTTTTTTAATTTCCGCTGTATGTGGTAATTTCCCCATTCTCATTTCTAATTTGTGCTTTTTTTATTGATTACTTTAGCTAGTGGTTTATCTATTTTATTCCTTAAATTTTTTGCCCCACCCCATACAAATGTGTTTCCATCAAAATCCACCCCCTGCTTTCCCCCTCTCATTCATCTCTCTTGCCTTCTAAATGCTGATCCCACCACCTCTGCTTTGGGGTCTTGTTACCTCCCTTCCTTCTCCAGGAACTTGCAACATCCCCTTGGCATGCTTATTTTTCAACCCTTTTCTCTCATTTGTATCTTTCCTAATAGTTTATAAACATTCTTCAGTTTCTTCATCTTGGAGTCTCCTTGCCCAAGATTCCCTTTAGCAGATGACTCATATTTTTTTTTTCAAAGGCTTCCTGGGGATATATTCCGGTGTCTGTGTCATAGAATTACTCCTCAGTGACCACACCTGATTTTCATCTTCAGGACACCACCTAAGCTGCTGTTGTTGGGCCCTCTATGATCTGCCTGAGACAATGGGCGCTCGCCTGTATTTATCTTTCATGACTCCCTGGGACCTTGGCCAATGTTGACCATCATCTCCTTCATGAAACTCGCTCTGCCCTCTGTTTCCCTGAAACCTTTTCTCTTGTGTTGGCTCTAAATTTCTTAGTTTCTTCCCAGTATCCTTCACTAAGATGTCATGTCAATTCTATACAAGGTTCTTGGTGACCTCATCCACACACGTGGCTTAAATGATCACGTACGTACTGAGGACTCCCCACACTCTTATCTGCAGCTCAGATCAGAACTCCATTTTTGCTTTCTAGACATGTTCTCTTGAATGTCCCACAGGCACCTTAGTTCTGGACTTTATCATTCTCCCTTCATCCCTTGAAGGTTGAAATAACCCCCTCCATCCCCTGTCTCCCCACTCTAAGAGAGCCCCTCCCAGTATATCCTGTCCAAGGAATGTTCTAAATCACAGGCCTGCCATTTCATTCCTCTGCTTAACATCTTCAGTGGCTTCCTCTGGCTTTTAGGGTCAAGGTCAACCATCTGGCTTTTTTCCGTGACTCTCATGCCCTGGACCTTGCTAGACTCTTCAAGCGTCACCTTTTGGCCTGCCTGCGTGAAACTTTGCTTTAGTCACCAAATTACCTGAGTTTCCTTGAACATGCTATGATTCCTTGGGGATTTGCTGTGTGGTCTCTTCTTCTTGGATTTGCTTTCTCACCTTTCTTCCTTGCTTCTCGGAAAATTGTCTTAAGATTTACCCCCTTGGGGAAATCGTTCCTGACCTCCACCTTGGTCTGATTTTGAGATCTCTTTTGGAGACGCCTCCTATCCCCAATCCTTCTACTGCCATACGCTGAAAGCCATCTCCTCTGGGCGTTCCAGAAGGAGTCATCTCTGGAGGCAGAGTGGGACCAAGCCACAGAAAGAAACGGAGAAAATGCAAGGGCTTTGGGGTTGGCAGACCTAGCATTGCGACATCAGGCCTCCCAGGGCCTATTCCTCATGTATAAGGTTGGGGGGAGAAGAACAACCATCACACGTTGTTGCTAGGATTAAATGAAATAATGTATGTGAAAGTGCTTTGCACATGGAAGTTAATTTTTAAAAATGCATTTGTTTCCTTTTCCTTTCCTCAGTGTTTTTGCCCCACTGAAGCAGTGGAGGATCTCTTCAAAGGTGACTGGGACCAAAGCTCTTATGGAAATTAAGAAGCTGGGGACTGACAACTACACCAAGTGTTGGCGATGATGTGGAAGAACTAAGCTCCTATATGCTGAGGGAATACAGTGTGAGGATGTGAAATGGTACAACCACTTTGGAAAACAGCCTGGCAGTTAAAAAAAAAAATTAAACATACACCTATCATATGATCCAGTCAGTCTATTTCTAGGTATGTATCCAAGAGAAAAAGAAACTGTATGTCCACACAAAGATTTGTACTCAAATGTTCATAGCAGCTTTATTTGAAATAGCCCAAAACACAAATGTCCATCAAATGGTGAATGGAAAAACAAATTGTGGCATATCCGTACAATGAGATACTGCTCATCAATAAAAAGGAATGAATGACTGATACACAAAAACAGAATTATTTGGCTGAATCTCCAAATAATTATGCTAAGTAAAAGAAGGTAGACAAAAAGGTACATGCTGTGTGACTCATTTATGTAAACTGTAGAAAATCTCAGCTGATCTACAGTGAATGAAAGTACATCATTGGTTTCCTAGGGACAGGATCGAGGGACAAGGGGGAGAAATTAAGAGGATATGAGGGACCTTTGGGTTGATGGATATGTTTGCTGTCTTAATTGCTGTGATGGTCTCATGGGTTAAGCATATGTCAAAGATGATCAAATCATACACTTTAAATATGGCACGTAGTTTATTGTATGGCAATTAAACTTCAATAAAGCAGTTAAAAAAGAAGACTTCACTGATAAGGCAGACTTGGCTGCCTGCCTATCCAATATTTGTGCTCCATTTCTTTAGCTTAAGTGAACCCCAATTTTGTTTAGGGTGGCAGTGTGTATGGATCATAGTTTAAGCCACTCATGATAATTTCATTACCCATTCCCTCTGCCTCTTTTCACCTGAGAGAGACTATGTGACCTAAGTCCAAAGAGACCCAAGTTGAAGTCTGCTGGTGATGGTTCTGGGAAGTCTTTGGCTCTGTCAATAGAAAGGGGCTCCGGAGGCTGGTGTAGTACTTTCCTCCTCGGCCTTCTTTCTGCTCGGAATTAGAACATGATATATGGGGCTGCAGCAGCTGTCTTGTCACCTTGAGAAAAAGGCTAAGAGAATTGTAAAGATGCTGGCTTTGATTTCTTAGAGCTTTTGAGTAGCCACCTCCCTGTTTTTGTTCGTTTGTTTGGTTGGTTGCTTGGTTTTCCTTCGTGTTTTTTTGCGCAAGAAATTGCCCCCATTTGTTTACTTAAACCACTGCAGATGTGTTTTCTGTTACATGCAGTCAAACATACTCCTACTATTATAAATGGGTTGGTGATTTAGTTATCTCCTGTAGATAACAAACCACTCTGAAACTCAGAGCATAAACCATATCCATTTTATTATTCCCATTATCTCTTGGGTCAAGAAATCTTCCAGGGCACAGCAGGAAAGCCTGGTCTCTTCTCCATGTCCGGTGCTTCAGCTGGAGATGTCTGTGACAAATGGACTAGAGCCAGTTGACTAGGGCTTCTGCGAGATTGGCTGGGGTTGGAATGTCCAAGATGGCTCTCTCACTTTTATGTTTGGTGCTTGCGCTAAGATAGCTGTGGCACTGACTGGCATTATTCCCTCTCCAAGAGGCCTCTGCATGGCTAGCTTGGGCTTCCTCACAGCATGACAGTCTTGGGGTAGGCAGGCTTCTTACATGGTGGTTGGCTTCCCTCTGAGCAAGTGGACCAGGAAGGGAAGGGGATGCTTCCAATTCTCTTGAAGGTTTGGCCTACACCTGGTATAGCTTCACTTCTACTTAATTCCATTGGTCAGAGACGCCACAGGCCACCTAGAGTCAACGGGTAGAGGAATTTCACCTCTCTTAGGAGAATGGGATGCACTTACAGGGAATGGAGGAACTGAGTTGCCATCGTGAAGGCAAGACAAGAAATAGTTATGAAGGAGACACATGGGCTCAAGGCCCAGGTCTGACTTTGACTCCCTCTGTGACCTGTGTGCACACCGCCTTCTTGTAACCTCAGGGCTACGTCCAGATTCCTGGTCTAAACATAGAACCTTTCATCTGGCTCTTGGCTTTGGCCTTGTTGAACTCCCTGCAGATTTCTCAACACCCCAGTGCTCACCGCAGTCTCCAGACCTTTGGACACGCTGCTGCTGAGGCCTGAAATGCCTCTCAGTCCTTTCCCTCCGCCTCAACTCAGCAAACTCTTATTCATCCTTAAGGCCTTAGCCCTGACGCCCCTTCTAGAAACGTGGATTTTTGATGCTCTGTCTCATTTGGGTCCTCCATCTGTGTGTGGGTTCTTGTGCCAGCCTGGCCAACCTCTCCTGACCGCTTAGCCCCTGTCTGCTGGCCAGGCTGATTTACCCACTGGAATGGGAGAGCTGTGAAAGTTGAGGCTGTCACCATCATCTCATCCCTCCAGTTCTCCTCATGGTGCCTGGTACAGAGTTGGCAGGCAGGCAGCATTTGTGGAAGAAAGACAGGAAGGCTGTAGATACACACCAACTACACAACAAACATATCCAGGAATTCTCACAGGGGTTTTTCCTGTTGGCATGTTCTCTTCTCTCAGCCCTCCTGGGAATAGCTGAAATCCAGGGCTGTGATTCTTACACCAGAGTTATATTGAAATATTCAATGGCTATAGAACAACGTTTGTTCAGCACTTGGCTTAGGAGCTGTCAGCACCCCTCCTCACATGCTACCACATTTCTGATGCTGCATTTGTCAGAGCCAGCTCACACGCCTGGCTGATACGTGGGGAGCCTGGCTCTCTGCTGCAGCAGCCTTTCCTGGTGGACCCCTGGGGCTGCTGCATTTCCTGGCCTTCCATGAAATCCAATACATTTTTAAAATACCTATTTTATGCCCCGCTCTCTGCTGTTACATGGTGTCCTCTCAGGTGAGGGGACAACAGAAAACCAGATAGGAAAGCAAAGATACGGAGGTGAGAGAGTGAGTGGGCTGGAGGACAGGGTGGAAAGATGGGGAGAGGGGGAGGTGGCTGCAGAAAGTGGTAAGGACAGGACCTGGGTACCAGGCCTTGGACTCCTGCTGATTTTCAGCTAATCCTCAACGCTTGGAACCTGGTGGTTTTTTCCCTGGATCTCTTCTGATGGGCAGATGCCTGGGCCTTACTGGTCAGTTGATATTATGAGCACTGCTTCAAGCCACAAAAGGAAGCTTGGCCTTTAGCCTATGAGAAATGAGGAAACATTAAAGGGTTCTTTGCAGAGAGCTAGATGATCAGATTTGGGTTTAGAAAGATTGCACAGGCTGCAGATGGAGAATGAGCTGGAGGAGGCGTGAAGAAGTGAAGGAGACCACGGGAGGTTGCTCCAGTCTTCTTGAGGACAGATGTTGGTAGCGGACAGCACGGTGGGGCTGCAGGGATGGGGAGAAATGGAGGGATTCAAAGGGTGTCTGGGATGTGGACTTCCTGTTCCTGATAGTGAATGCAGAGGGAGAGGGAGGCATCAAGGCCGAAAGGGTCTGGCCCCCACGGAGGAAGGGAGCACTTTCGTGAAGATGATGGTGTCAGCTCTGGCCACCTCTACAAATGCTTGCCTGCCTTGCTTTCCTTAAAGCCATAGCTACCAAACACAGTGATTTCCTCGCTGCTGAGGGAGGTAAAGGAGCCTTTTCCATATCTGTGTTATAAATGTCCCCTCTTCTGTGCTGTAGCTCCACGAAGGCCAGGGCTGTTTGTGAACACAGAACCTAAATGTATTTCCCTCTATGACTCACCATGCGCCTCCTGAGTCACTGCTGGTGACTGGATTAAGCAGCATCCTTACTCTCACTCACCCCGTTGGTCAATTTCCCTGGGGGTATCACACCCTGTAATATGTGTGGATAGTTCTACAGAGAGAGTGCCCTGAAATCACAGAGCACAGAGTATCTAGGCCTGGGGGAAGGCGTATAAAGGTCTTGATGTATGAGTAGGAGTTTTCCAAGGAGACGGGGGATAAAGAGCATTCCAGGCTGATGGAAAAGCAGGAACAAAGGCATGGAGTGGGGACTAGAGAAACTGGAGAGGGTGGAAAGGGAATGGCTGGAGATGAAACTGGAAGATGAAACACAAAGGTCCTAGGCTGCCATGCTCCAGGGGTTGCATTTTACCTCATAGTATACATATGCCTCCTTTTGCATGTCATTGTTCTCTGACTGATTGTGATTGCCTGGAACATGTGTTAAGAAGGGTTCTGAGGTAGAGTTGTGGGGAAGAGTGACAGGATCACAGTGACACCTGCTGTGGCTGCAGGAATGGAGCTGGCAGACTGGGCACTAGGGATTTGCCATCTCTGCTGTAAGAGGCAAACATCCAACTGAAGGAAGGTGGAGGCTGAGGAGTGGGGGTGCAGAGTGTGTGTTCAGAAGATCAGCTTGAAGCTCTGGGGAGCACGAGTTGCTGGGAGGCCAGACTAAGGCCACGTTGTCAATGAGCTGCAGTGAGTTTAAAAATATGTGAGGAATAAATGAACTACCAAGTGTCTGCAAGGCGAAAGGTAGACCTTATTGTGGCTGCTTCTGTAATGAGGGTGTGCAGGAGGAATAAAGAATTTCAGTGCAAACACTGTTAGTCTCCCTCTTCCCGTTAGCAAAAACACACAGGGTAAAACAAGAGAAGCCACACACACACACACACACACACACACACACACACACACACCACAGACACATGCACACACACACACACCACACACATGCACAGACATACCACATGTACACATGTGCACTCACACATACCACACAGACATGCACACACACCACATGTACACACATGCACATACACACCACATGTACACACACACCCCACACACGTGCACAGACATACCACATGTACACATGTGCACTCACACATACCACATAGACATGCGCACACATCACATGTACACACATGCACATACACACAGCATGTACACACACACTCACACACACACTCACACATGCACATACACACACACTCACTCACAAACTCACACACACACTCACTCACACACACACACACCCACAATCCCCCCCCACACTCACACACACACACACACACACACACACACACACAGCAATGACCCCACTAAAGGGCACTTCCCTCCTCCCTTTCCCTGCTCCCTGTGAAGTCAGTGCATAATTACCGGAAAACATTTTTGACTGAATTTTAGATGAGCATTTTGACAAAATATAATATTGGAAACAATCTTTATCAAACATTCATGTGTCGTGTGAGAGATAAAGCCCGGAATCCATAATTCATACGGCGTGTGTATTACCAAGTGTGCATGAGAGGCTGAATTTCAATGAGGCAGCCCGAACAATATTTTCTGCCAGACATGGGCTTTCATCATTTACATTATTCACTAGGTTTTCCAGAACAGTAAATCTTAAATATATATTTGTGTTGGGAAGAGCTTGTGTGCGTGTCTGTGTACACACAGAGGGACATGCACCCATTTGGGCACAGAATTGGCGGATGCACGTTCCAGCTGGAGGGGCATGCGGTGACAGCAGGGAGGCATGGTGCAGAGAACGCACAGGGTTCCTCCTGGAGGACAGCCACGTCACCATGGACTCCATAACTCGCTGCACACGCATTAATTCCACCCACCCTGTCCTCTCCCTCTCCAGACCCATGTAGCAACTCACTTGGAATCCTAAAATAAAATAGAACCCAGAGTAGGGGCATTGCCATGGATACTTAAAAGCACAACTACTCAAAGGTTATCTGCTGTAATGTTCAGGCAAAAATTTTCCAAGTCTCCTGAGGTCAATATTGGAATGAAGCGTTCATAAAAATTGTTACATTTTTGTCTCACTTCGTTGCTTAAATCTCTCCAACAATAGCTTCAACAGTTGGTGGAATAGTCTCTGCTTGCATACCTTAGAGACGGGGAGCTCAGTACCTCCAGACTTCACCCCAATCTATCTCCTAAGAGTCAGACTGCTCAAAGGTCTTCCCTTGAATGAGGTGAAATTTGCCTTCTTATTGTCACCCACTGTTACTGGGCTGGCCCACGAGGTCCCACAGAACAAGTCGGCTTCCTGGAGCACAGTAGAGGCCTTCAGAGCTCTGAGTATGGTTTGACAGTCCTGTAATATTCTCTTTCCTGGCCTTTGTTACTTTAGCTCCTCTCACCCCCCACCTGGCTCCTGTAGTGGATGAGAAATGCGCTGCCCGGACTCTCCCTAGGACCAAAAAGTTCCTTCCTCTACTGCCAAGAATATTGCCTGCTGATGGCTCCTGGCTGAGTCCCCCCTCAGGAGTTGCCCTGGGGCAGAAGGTACTGGCTGGCCCAAGCTTTTGCCCTTCTCGGGGAGCAGCCACAGCTGATGACTGGTAGGTAGATGCACCTCTGAAAAGCCATTCCCAACTCAAGAACCCCCATGGGGTCAGCTGAGGCTTCTTGGCAGCTGCACTGCAGATAAACCTCCCCTCTGCTCAACCCTGACTTTATTCATCCCCCTAGAAGTTGATTCAGAGATATACTCCAATAAGCTTCCTGCATGCATGTCTTCGTGGCAGAGTCTCAGGGAACCCGGCCAAAGATGATCGGGAGTGAGGAGTGGGTTGAGGAAGCAGACTCCAAGTGGGATTGTGGGACTCGGTCCCCGCTGGCCAGCAGGCAATGAGGCGCCCATTGCTGGTGGTGGAGGCAGGGCTGAGAGCTCCTGGCAGGTGGTGATGATGGTGCAATTGTTACAACTTCTTCCTTCTGGAGCAACTGGGATGGAATCCTGCTGGAAAGGAATGCAGGGCAGGTTGCATATTTCAGGAGGTTGAGAGGATTGTGGGGAAATTAGTAATTATAAGGACAGTGGAATTGGATGGCTCTTGCTGAGTGCAATCGATGGATCGGAAAAAAAACAATAAAAGGCTGTAGGTGATTAATTATCAATTTAAGGCAATGTGTGAAAGTCAGTGGGCTTCCTCGGCTACATATAAAGAGATTCACTTCTCCAGCAGCTGGAGGGAAGAGAAAGCCGAGGTGCTGGACGGAGACTTAATTATAAGGCTAGAGCTCAGAGAAGACTACACTATGAATTCTCACCCGGGCTAAGTCAGCCATGCCAAGGTCACAGCTCTGCTTGGGAAGGAGTAGGATGGTGAGATTTGGGGTGAGGACTATCTGGGTTGGTGAACTTGAGAACTTTGAAACCCCAGACCCTCTGAGCCCTCGGTGTTCCCTGCCATTAAAACCCAGCGTCCTCTCCTTGCTTGAAGATGATGCAGTGCCTCCACCTTATAAGGCAACACCCTTTCTACTCAGGAGCTAACTCATCTCCTCCTGGGACACTGGGCCAGGGACTGGGGCCAAGTCACCACAAAAACGGGAAGTAGGAAGCCTTTTAGGGGAGCAAAGGAAGTCAGTGCTGGAGGAGAGGTGTAGGACCCACCACGCATACTGGCAAGGCCCAGGGGTGTATGCACGGCAAACTGAGGGTGGTTGGGGAGAATGAATGAGTGATTTTATTATTATGGGAGCCTCTTTCTTGATATAGGATTTCACACCCTAACAAGGACCGAAGGAGATGATGCTAGCGTGCTGCTCCATGGCTCTTGGAAGCTTGGAAGAAGATATGGCCCATATTACGTGAAGTAGAAATGCCAGAATTACCATGGCAGATGGCAGGAAGAGGAATCAAAACACTCAGTGCAGTGAGCATGCTCGAGAAGATATTTCAGGTAAGGCCAGAAAACCTACTAACTTACCATGTCCCACAGAAGGGCCTGGACAACACGCCATTTAGCCAAGCAGTCAGAGATGTGCTGGTGAGAAGGTGCCAGCATCAGGGAGGAGCTCAGTGGAGGTGTTGTCTGTAGACCAAGCATGGCCATAGGAGATGTCCTTACAGACTCAAGCTTCTTACTAACAATTGGGATCCAAGGAAAGAGCCAAGGCCAGGAGGCAGTGCTTATCTGTTGGAAGTAAAGTGGGCACAGTGACTGTAATGAGAAGTAAGGTCAGAGTGGCAGCCAAGACTGACTGGCAGATTTATGGGTAAGCCTGGAGAACATGATGTCCTTAATGTGGGGCGACCAACTGTACTGTTATTCAGGACAGAAAGGGTTCCTGGGACAGGGGGCTTTCAGTGCTAAAACCAAGAAAGACCTGCTTAAACTTGGATGTGTTGGTTGCCCTACCCTAGGAGCAGCTAGCAAGGGTGTTGCTCAATCTACTGAATCAAAAGAAATCAAAGATGGATGATCAGGGAGCTAAAAGCGTCTGTCCCAGTTTGATTGAAAGCAAAAACCAAAAAACCAAACAAAAACCCTCCCATAAAAAACCATGATTCCTTGTCTAGTTTCTGGATCTGAGCCAATTTTTAGGCTCAGAACCCACTGACAAAAAGAGAGGCTAGGTCCCCATAAAGAAGGAGCCTGTATCACCATGGTGATTGGGTTCCGTGATGACTACCCCAGTCCTTTGGGGGCCTGTATACTGAGGAATGCAGATACCCAGAGTTGACACTGATAAACAGGGACCTGAAGTAATCATGGCCGCTGTTAGAGAGGGTGCATATGGGGTTAGGTTATAAATACATTCCTGGCACAGAGCTGATTCACATAAGTCCACAGAACTCACACAGCCACCCTGGGACATTTCCTCAGTCCCTGAATGTCCAATTGTATTGGACATACCTTGTGGTTGGCAGACCCCCTGCACTGGTTCCTTGGACTGTGGGGGTTCAAGGAATCCTAGTGGGAAAGGCCAAGTAGAAGCCTTTGAAACTCCCCACCCCCACCCCCAGGTAAGATAGAAAATGAAAAACCACATTACATTCCAGATGGGAATGGCAGAGATCAGTGCCATCTTTAAAGTCCTAAGACTGCAGAGGTGGTGGTCCCCATCCTTAGCCATTTAATTCACCAGCTAGAACCTACAAAAATGAGATGGGTCTTAGAGGATGAGAGTGGAACCGCAGTCTGACGAAGTAGTAGCCCTGATTGTAGCTGCTGGGATTTTGCTAGAGCAGATAAAGGCAGCTCTGTGTGCATGGTGTATGCTCACTGATCTCTATCGGGAAGTAGGGCCAAGCAGTTCACATTCTCATGGGGGTGGAAAGTTGCACACATTTACGGTCTTTCACCAGGGTTAGTTAATGCTCCTGTCTGCTATCATAATATAGCCTGAAGATCAAGAACTATCTGAACAATTTGTAGAACATTGCATTGGTCTGCGGAATTGATAAAATCATGTTGATAAAACTGGATGAGTGAGAAATGGCAAGTATGTCAAAGGCCTTGGTAAGACACATGTGCCCCAGGAAGTGGAAGATGAACTTCAAAGATTAGGGAGCCACCTCATGAGTGAAGTTTTTAGGGGTTAGGTGCTCTGGGGCATGTTAGGATATCCCTTCCAAAGTAAAGGACAGATTATTTTATCTCAAGCCTTCCACCATTTAGAAGGAAGCACAGCACCTAGTGTGCCCCTTTGGCTTCTGGAGTCAGTGTACTTTACACCTGGGAAAACTGCTTCAACCCATTTATTGAGAGATGTGGAAGACTCCTAACTTTGTGGGAAAGATCTCTGCAGCAGGTCCACATGGCTATGTAAGTAGCCCCACTGTGCAAGCCACATGACTGGGCAGACTGTGATATTAAAGGTATCTGTGATGAAAAAAGAAGCTATGTTAAGTTTACGGTAAGCTCCAAAAGGATAATTACTGTGTAGACCTCTAGGGTTTTGGAATAAGGCCATGCCATCTGCAGTGAAGAATTCTACGCTATTCAAAATATAGATGTTAGCATGTTACTGGGCACTGGTATAAATAGAGCCCGTGCCCATGAGACATCAAGTGACCCTGATGCATGAGCTGGGTTCATACAGACCCACCAAGTCATCAGACTGGTGTAACTTGGAAATGATACACTTGGGATCAAGAGTAACTTGGAAGTGATGATACACCTGGGATCAGGCATGACAGGGCCAGATGACACTAGTAAGTTGTCCATGCAGAAGACCCCATGTCATCCACCACTGTTGCTCAGCTCCCACCTATGTCTCCAGAGGTGGAGGTCCCTTAAGACTAGCTGACGGAGTAAAAAAGCCAAACCCTGTTCATGGATGTGTTGACTTGTACATAGGTACATGCTGGAAATGAACTGCTGCTACAATTCACGAATGGCCCTGAAAACAAGCAGAGAAGGAAATTTTGCCAGTGGTCAGAGCCCTAGGCAGTGAACTTGGTCATCAATTTTGTATAGAAAGAGAAATGTCTTGAGGTAGAACATATCTGAATTTAAGGGAAATAATGAAAAACCAAGCTTTTGGTCACGGTTCTGGAAAGAGAAAGATGGGGGGTGGTAAGAAGGCCCAGAGAAGAGGCATGTGGATGAAACTGTGGGAGTGGTCACAGAGTATGAAGATCTTTGTATCACAAGTTATCACCCATTAGAGACCATCCACCATGGAAGAGGCACCAAGTAAGTAGAATGACTCAGGTGGTTGATGTCATGATGTCAGCCAGCCTCTGTCATTGG
Organism: Hipposideros armiger; assembly: GCF_001890085.2. Taxonomy (NCBI): domain Eukaryota; kingdom Metazoa; phylum Chordata; class Mammalia; order Chiroptera; family Hipposideridae; genus Hipposideros; species Hipposideros armiger. The sequence goes on along the minus strand of NW_017732002.1, from coordinate 86,900 downwards.
ATGTCCTCATGGACTTATGAACAGGAAAGTGATAGGAAAAGGACAGAGGCTACATATGGTCTCAACAGCATGGGCCCCTACTCATCAAAGCCAAACTAGACACTGCCATTGTCCAATGTCTACCTTGCTACTTACAAAAGCTAATGCTGATACACCAATATGGCACCACCCTTCAAGGAGATCAACTGACCATTGGATGGCAAGTTGATTACATTGTACTCCTTTCACTCTAGAAGGGGAATTGATTCCTTTTGATTGGAATTGACATAAATTCTGGGTGTAGATGTACCTTTCTCGCATACAGGGCCTCAGCCTGCACCATATCTGATGGCTTATGCAGTCAATGATATGCCAATGCAAAATCCCACATAGCGTTGAATCACATGATTCAAGAGAAATCACTTTAGAGCAAAGGAGGTGTGGTAGTGAGCATAAGACCATAGGACCATTGAGGTCTATGACATACTGCCCCCCAGACACTGCTACCTGATAGAGTGATGGAATAGCCCTTGGCACCAGGTTGGAGATGATGCCTGTGAGCATGGGACATCATCCTCCAGGATACAGTATGTACCCTAAATCAATGAGCATTTTATGGTACTCTGTCCCCAGTGGATAGAATAAATGGGTGTGAGGATGAGAAGTAGAAATAGGAGTGTCTCTGTTTACCATCACTCCCAGGGACTTCTTTGGGGAACCTGCACTTCCTGTCTGTAGCACTCGGTGCTGTGGGTCTAGAAATCCTGGTTTCCAGAGGGGGCATGTTTCCACCAGGGGATTCAGGAAGAGTCACATTAAACTTTAGGCTATGGTGTCACCCAGTCCCTTTGGGCTACTTATTTAGGTTGAGAGATCAGTAGACATGGAAAAAGTCACTACCCTGGCAGGGTTAAGGGACTGTGATTGTTGAAAGGAAGTAAAGGTGTTGCTAAACACAAAAGGGCAGGAAAGAATATGTTTGGCACTAAAGTGATACCCTGGGGAGTCTCTTGTTCTTTTCTGCCCAAGTTCAATGGTAAATTGAGAAGCATAGTAACCTGTGAAGTGAGTACCTGTGACACAGAGAGGCCTGTGGAGTATGGCAACCAGGAATCCAGATCCTTCAGGGAAGAGGGTCTGGGTCATGACACCAGAGAACCACAGGGACCAGCATGGGTGCTGGGTACTAGTGAAGGGATCCCAGAAAGGCAGTAGAGGAGGAGATTATCAGTATTAACTGCAACAGCAGTGTCTGCTGTTTGTCCCAGTAACCTTCATTTTATAAGTTTGCCCAGGAAAAGAAACAACCTAGAACCTGGAGACACAGTAAGCTACTCCAAGAACTTATTGGGTTGTCAGGAAAGTCATGACGTATTTTTGCATTGAAAAACATAGAAAAATACGTCATGACATTCCCGATGACCCAATATCATATAAAACAGGTGGATCCGTGCAATGCAAGGGGTGGACTATAGTGGACATTCTGCTGCGCTGCCCAGAGCTTCCTCCAGGGCTGAGCACTCATTCCCATAGCTGTCAGGAGTGTTGTTTATTGATGGCTCCCCCCACTCCCTGTCAGGAATTGTCCTTTGGCCAAAAGGAGCTACAATGACCAAGGTCATACTTCATATCTGGGAGCAGCCCACGTCCAATGGTTGGTTCATATGGGGTATTAAGTGAGGTACTAAGGTCCATCCTCAATTCAGGACAACTCTGAAAGGATATCCCAGCGCCAGAGCTCCCCATAAGTTTGTTGAGGACTTCATTGCAACTGCACCACAATTCTGTGTCTCCTTCTGCCCAAACTTGCTTCTTTCACACCTTCAAGGTAAGAGTTTTGAGGGTACTCCTTAATAATCTTCCTGTACAGAAATCTCCATCTGTGTCCTTATGAACCTATCCTACAATAGCATGTTTTTGAAATTTTTGTTGTCTGTTTTCTGGTTATGTTCTAGGACATCAACATCCTTCTAAAATAGAAATAGAGCTCTGATTTTTTTTTTAAGGTAGAATAGAAGATTCACCTCCCTGGCTATGGACACTATACATTTATTAATGTGACTAAGTTAGTAACAGCTTTTTTGCAGCCATGCCACAGTATTGATTTTTCTAAACTCTTCTTGGTTAAAACTCCATATCTTTCTAAAGTCCTGTGCTGTCAAATTTCATGTCCCTTATTAAGCCTGTGCAGTCAGCTTTTGGGGAATCAAACACAGGACTTACATTCTTCTGTTTAGTTCTGTCTGGTTGGCTAACACCATTCCTGCCTGTTGAAAGACTTTTGGATCAGACTTTCTTTGGATTCATTTATCTTTCCTTTCAAATTCATGTCAGACTCAAATTTGATAAGCTGGCCTTCCATGTCCTTATTCAGGCCGTTAATAAAAATGATCATCAGGCTGCTTGAAGCCTTTCCAGGGGTTGGCTATCTCCTTCCTGGAGTGGCACAGAGAGCTCAGCCGTGCCAAGAGACAACACATCTATATTTTTTCTGCTGAGGGTCTTTTTAGGAGCATATTAATATTGTTGCTATCACTCTGCCACCCTCCTAAGCACTTTAACTCATTCTCTCACTTAATCCTCACACCAGCCCTAGAGTGGCTAATTAGCTGGCTCAGGCTCGAGGTCACAGATGTATCAGGTGACAGAGTCTGGATTCATACCTGGTTAGGTCGGCTCCAGAGCAAGCTGTCACCCACTGTGTCACCATGCCTCCCCCAGGCAGCAGTTCCTAAGGCTGGCTGCTTCCTGCTGCAGGGAGTGTGAAACAGTGTGTGGAGGGACAGGTGACTGGGGTCAGGTCAGGGGGAGTGAGAGATGTCGAGCCCTGGAGAGATACCTGTAGTACCTCTTCTCTCTGGGGAGAAGGAAGCTTCTTGAGGACAAGACAGTGCAGGGAGGAGTGACACTCGCTTGGCTCTCTGTTCTTCAGATGATAGGAACACTTGCTGAGTGTCACTGTGTGCGGGGCACTGAGCAAAGCCCTCTACCTGGGCTACCTCAGCTGTTTCCCCAACATTCCTCAGAAGTACCTGTGGCACCCAAAAGTTAAGTGACTTGCCCTAATCACAAAGGTAGTTGAAGAAAGAAGCCTAGATGGCAGACAACCAGTGTCTTCTCAAGAGAATGCCAGCCTTTTTGCCTCAGTTTACAGACAAGCCAACTGAAGCCCAGAAGAGGGACAATGACATTACAACTCACATTGCAAGCTTGTGGCGGGGTCCTTACAATGATACTATAAATTCCGTAGATGGCTTTGTCACGTTCCACCCTCGCTTGTCAGAAGATGAGCTCCATGGGGGCAGGAATGATTAGCTGTTTTATTTACTGATTTACTGTCATGTCCCTGACTCCAGTAACAGTGCCTGGCACAGAATGGGTGCTCAGTCTGCTATTTATTCAACCAAAATGGGCTTATGATCTATCTCTGTGGTACTGGTCAAGTCAACAGACCTGAAATAATGTGTAACTTGTACCCATGTGCAGAGGGTCAGTGATACCTAACCCTTTGCCCGAGGTCTCACCACCAAGCAGTTAACACCTATGAATTGGCTGGCCCTTTACGGGATGTTTGTCCCCACTGGTACCATCAGCTTTCAGCTGTTCTTTGCTGAAATCGCAGCCTGAGCATGGCTCAGGCAGGAATGTATGGGGGGAACCACCCGTGTTCCCCGGGCAGCTCTCGGTGGCTTTCCTCTCTGTTCTGCCACCCACACAGCACCTGGTCCGGGCCTGGGCACCAGGCAGCTGAACTGAGGGAATCCAGTAGCTCGTCAGGAACAGCTGGCTTTTTTTTTTTTAGATTTTGCAAAATTTATAATCTATATATTCATAACTTCAAAATACTTAATGAAATCTAAAATTTCTGGTATTGAGGATAAAAAAGCCTCAAAGAACATATAAAATGTGGCTAATGTTATCTTTGGAAATGACAGCTACTTTCTTTACCCTCTAAGATCAAGTTCTTCTTTAAAAATCTGTAATTATGTTAGATTTAATTATAACAAGAAGGTTTTTTTATTAGTTTTAGGTGTACAAAATAATGCTATAGTTATACTTTTCACCCCTCACAAAGTGACAGCCCCCCTCCCCCAATCCACCGCCCCCCAACCCCGATATCATACTTATCTGTTACAATTCCATTGACTCCACTCCCCACACTGTACTCCACATCCCGTGACTATATATGTATTAAATTATAGTTGACATATAATAGTATTCAACGGCAGCTTCAGAACAGCTGGCATTTTTGCTGGGCAGTTTATGTTGTTATTGGGATCTCCCCCACCCTTTTTTTTTTTCCCACAGAGAAATAGGAACACATGATTCTCGTAACAAAACACTAAAAATGCGTCTCAAGGAGCCCCTCCATGAGTTAGCAGTAAATATGCAGGAAACCCATCAAGGTTTTCATTATGCACAGCCATCCAGCCTACAGGAAGCGACTGGAGGGAGCCGACTGTTTTGGACACCTTCCTGGAGAGCAGTGCAGAGTGGGGACACTCCTGGGCCCTTGAAGGGCTTGGAATCTAAGCCACTTCTAAAATTTCAGGACAGGTTCTAAGCACTTAGAATACCAAAGTATTTATTTGAGTTTATGACACGCAAAAAAATTCATCGGGCAAGAAGCTATTTTGAATGATCAAATTGCAGTTTCCTTTTCTCTGTCTCTGAGCTCAGAGGCGTTGGTGATGCTCATTACCATATGGTCAGTTCAGAGACCATCAGTCCTTGCCTTCATGACACAATGGCAGACGTGATCCTTCCTGCAACGTCCTGACAGCTCCCACACTGGGAGCTGTACTCACTCACCCTGGGCTTTCTACTCATGTAAGGGCCCAGTAACTGGAGTGAGTCACAAACATCCTCCCTACGATAGAAACCAGCCATGTCAGCAAAAATGTCTCCTGGATCTGTCTGGCATGTCCTTTCATTTTACATCCTCTGCCCGGGGCCATTTCTTCTCAGGGGCCTGTTAGGATGGCCCTAGTATCTCACAAATGGCCTTTCTTGCTAACTCTTAATGACTTTTTTTTTTAAAGGCACGTCTATCTGACTTGTGGACTATTGGAACTGGGAGGCCACTTGGAGATTATCTAGTCATCTAGTTTCTAGAGGAACCTGAGGTACAGAGAGGTTTAAGGCCTTGTCCAAGATCACACAACTAGTAAATGGCACAGCTGGGAGTCAGAGCCAGGCAGGTAGACTCCCAGCTCCTGCCCTCACCCACTACCTTTTGCTACCTGTCCAATATATGCCCAGAGAAGTAACTTGCTCCAATCATTCAGCAGATGGGAAGCCAAATCAGAACCCTGTATTAGTTTTCTAGAGCTGCCATAACAAAATAGCACAAATTGGGTGGCTTAAACAACAGACATTTATTTTCTCATAATTCTGGAGGCTAGAAGTCCAAGATCAAGGTGTGGGTAGGGTGGGTTCCTTCTGGGGGCTGTGAGGGAGACTGTTCCATGCCTCTCTGCTACCTTCTGGTAGTTTGGTCACAAGTTTTGGCCTTCCTTCACTTGTAGACATCACCCCAATTTCTGCCTTGATCTTCACACTGAGCTCTTCAAGTGCCCTTGTTTGTATTTAAATTTCCCCTTTTACAAAGTACACCAGTCATATTGGATTAAGGGCCCATCCTACTCCAGTGTGACCTCATCTTAACGAATTATAATACATATGCAGTGACCTAAGGTCACAAACTCAGGTACTAGGGGTTAGGACTTCAACATATAAATTTGGGGGGAAACAATTCAACTCACAACAAACCCTAATCTTCCTTAGGTTAGCCTCTTGTTATCCAGAACAATTTTTAATTTAACAAATTATCATTAAATTGAATAAAATATGGGTTCTTAGTAGCCTGGAAGGAATTATTCTGGCTTTAAATAATTAATAATGCAACACCATGAATCTGAACTATCTTCACGTAAATTGGTTGTGTCTTGGACCCACTCTCACTGGAGCAACCAACTGTCTGTAATGGTTTGGGGAGTATGGATAGCAGAAAAACACAAAGAGAGAGGAGAGGAAGGGTTTAGACACAAGGTCCCACATCTGACATATTATTTATTTAGAGGGTTTATTTGCATTGTCCATCTCCATACTAAGTGTCAGCTCTGTACGAGGAGAACTGGAAATATTTGGTGCCCGTTAGTAGTGAGTAGTGGTGAAGCTGGGGCCAGAGCACATGGTCTTAGCCACATAGAAATAATGATGCCTGCTTTGTGCATTTCAGACTTGTTTCCTCAACTGAACTGTAAACCCTTTGAGGGCAGAGACTTCCTGCCCCACTGCTCCTCTCAGAATGTACCCTGATTGGAAACCACTGGGCACAGGGGCAGGTCTCACCTTAATGCATAACTTCAGCCTCTTCTCCCACATCTGAAGTCACAGAGAAGCCCTGAGGCAGCCTCCGTTCTATATAATTGCTTTGGAAACACAGTGATTCACCCTGGCCTCTTACCCTTAATCCTCTGCTCCCCCCACCTCCACCCCCCACTCATTTCTCCTGGTGTAATTAAAGGGAAAATGTTCTGCATTCATTTACTTTATACTTTATCAAATAACGGAGAGATGAATTAAGAGGTCCATATTTCTATTTCAAGGTTCACGTGCTTTCACAAACTGTGCAAGTTGTGCTCTTAAAACCTGCCGCATCAGCAGGAAGTCTCTGCTCAGAACACGGCCCTCTCTCCCCCTTCCTCTTTCATTCCCCAGTGCAATTTCTAAACAGATGTGATGGTTAGGAATCCTGTATAGACAATTGTGAAATAATACTCAGGGTCACCAAGATCCTTCAGTCTCTCTCTCTCTCTCTCTCTCTCTCTCTCTCTCTCTCTCTCTCTCTCTCTCATAATGCTCCAGAAATCTTCTGGAAGGAGGGACACCAGTCTCTTGGCTCAACCAACTTAACTGCAGCAAACATTTATTCAGTGCCTACTGTGTACAGAGGATTGTAGTTGGCACCACTGGAGAAATAAAAATATTCATATCTTAAATTTCTATAGTTCTTTCTAGTTAACCAAACATGTCTACATTCATAACTACATTGAATTCTTGCAAAAATCCTCTGACATGGATGTTATTAGAATTAGCTTTGCCGCTCTGCAGCGAGGAAACCAAAGCTGAGAGAGCTTAAATAACATGGGTTCTTTACTCACAGTGGGTAAAAGACTCCCTTGCTAGACTGGGGGCAAAATCTATGGGCCCATTTCCGAATAATTTCTTTAAAATGTATGAAACAAAATACATAGGCTCATAAGGGCAACCAATGACACTGAAAGGCAGTTTTCAAAACACTAAAAGAGTCCGATATAATAATTTATGTGCTTCTTTATAGAGGCATCAAATAATAAGATTCTAATAACTGTTGCAACTTTAAAGTAATGACTTGGGTATATCAGGCATCAGCAAGCTATGATCTGGATCACGACTTGTTTTTGTAAATAAAGTTTTATTGGAACACAGCCTCACCCATTTATTGTCCTATTGTCTAGGGCTACTTTAGCGTTACAACAGCAGAGCTGAGTAGTTGCAACAGAGAATGCATGACCCACAAAGCCTAAAATATTTACTACCTGGACTTTAACAGAAAAAGTTTGCTGACTCCTATTGTATTTAATATTTTGAAATATTTTCAACAACTTTAATGGAATTGGAAAATACCTGTGATTTCTACAGGGGGTGGATGCCTTTCTAAAGTTCTCACAAAGGCGCTCTTTGGTCTAGGGACAGTCTGAGCATGTTTTTCCTGAGTGAAGCGAATGAGCCTGTGTTTGGACTTTGCCTCCGCGGGTGCTTATTGATGTGTGATCAGTTCCTTTAGTAACAAACACTTACAGTTTCATTGATGGATTGACTCTTGGATAGATAGTGATAAAGAGGGAAATTCATTGTTATATTGAGGGATTTTTAAAGACTTTACCCTCCCTCCTTCCTAACATTAGTTATCTACCATGTGCCAGAATTCTAGCGAGGCACTTCAGTGACATATATGAGCCCAAGGAAGTTTAGTCCTGGCTCTGTAATTTCCTAGCTATGTTACCTTGAGTAGCTTCTACTCTCTGGTCTCTATTAGCTTATCTATAAAATGGGAATCATAAATATATCTGCCACCTACCTCACAGAGCTGAAGTGACTCCAAGGTGATAATAGAAGGAAAGAATGATGGGGAAAAGTTGTTTTAGAAATTGAAATGAAGGAGAGATCTCTGTAGTTCAGATTGGTTGTGCTGATTCCTGGAAGAGGCCTTGAGTAAGGCTTTGAAGGATGGACAGGATTTGAAAAGGTCAGAAGTGAGCTGAACCCAGTGGATGACGCCAAAATGGCACCATGAGTGAGGGCTAGGAGGCTGAGAAGGAGTTGTGTAATCTGGCTGTTTCCCTGAGGAGCTGTGACACTCAGCAAACTCCCCGCTGATTTTAGAGCCAGCTGGGAGGCATTGTTATGAGAATGTGTTTATTATTATCATCTTCATCAACATTATCATTATTAATAATATGATATTTGGAGCATTTATGCACATTAATTTTAAACAAGCATGTGCAATGGCAAGATTTGATGCTGCTACCAATAAACAGCCATAACGTGGTTCTTTAATTTACATAAAATCATTTATGCTAATTTAATTAGTCCTTTGTTTACAACTGATGCTCACTCACCACTGGGCTGTGAGATGTGCTCAACTGCAACACATTGCAGAGCTGGAAGCCAGGCCCACACATCCATCTTGTAGGGATGCTCCCCCTATAGACAGGGAAGAGTTACCTTCTTTTTGTGGTATGGGAGGACACGTTTAGATTCAATAAGCTCTTATTTACAACTTACACCATGTCAGGGAATGTGCTGGGTGCTGTCCTGTCTTTAATTAATTCAGCCCCGACAATCACCTTGTGAAGAGGATCATAGAGGTTTCACATCTGACCTAATATCACACAGCTACCAAGTGGTGAGGCCGATATTAAAGCCAAGTGTATCCCTTTCTAGTTCTCAGCCCCTAAATAAGAAGAGCTAACATGACTTTGTACATATAATCACAGGTTGAATGAATAGTGCTGTTCCAGTTAAAAGTGCTTTCAGGTGCATTTTCTCCCTGAAGCCTTGCAGCAGCCTTGAGAGACAAGTCTGGCCAGCTCCCTTTTGCAGAGGAAGCTGAGAAGGTGAGGTAATGGCGAGGGCCTTGTCTTCTGAACTCAGATTTCTGCATCCTCCTGCTGATTGTGTCACTGATTTAAGCCCTGACCTTGGCCCGACCTTGACCCCCGTCAAAATGCTCTCCTCACCGCAGTTCCTCCATTTCCCCATTTGTGAGACAGAAAGAAGAATTCCTCGTCCTTCTAAACTGATGGGCAAAAATAAAAAAATGAGAGTGTGAAGGGGACTGTGCAGGGTGCCCGGGAATTATAAGGTGGTATTTGTCAGACTTGCCTTGGGAAACCTTGAAAAATTGAATGGAAACCACTGGGCTCATTCATCTCCTTTTAACAGCCCCATGTCATCCAGCCTGGTCTTTTCCATTCCTGCTCTGTCCAATCCTGACAACATAATTTAGTTCCAGGGAACTTGAATAGAACACAGTGGACTGATATTTCCACACGCTCGGGCCTTGATTAATACTGTCAGGGCAGCTGCCGGCGAGGATGAGGAGCCAGAGAGGGTGATGCCTGGCAGCGCCCAAGCCTCTCCCCTGCTTGGGGCTCTCTACATGCCCCGCTCACTCCGCCTTCCTCCTGCCCAGGCTCTGCTCTGATTCCCTTACCTGGTGTATTTGTTCTTCCCACTATCCAGCCATCCATTCTGCAAACGTACTGAATATTTATCATGGCCAGGCAATGGGGATCCAAAGTTAAGTAAGGACTCGCCCTGTCCTTCAAGAATTCAGTCACAGGGAAATGAAGACCAATGGACAGGCAAGCAAAAAGCGTCCAAGGGGTGAAGCAGGTGCTAGAGCAGAGATGGAGGGAGCATGGGGGTAGATGGAAGGAGGAATGGTGAGAGGGCTTTACAAAGGGGACAATGTCAAACAGGGGGTTTTAGGATTAGTGACATTTCCCCAAGTGGAGGAGTACAGAGAGAGGGAGGGAAGGAAAAGAGATTTCTGGCAGTAAGCACGGCACAAAGCAAACTCATGAGGACCTAAGATACCTGGCTGTGTGAGGATGGCAAGTGGTCTGGGTGGCCCTACTGTGTGGGGGAGGGGTGATGAGGGAGCATGGCCCACAGTAGAGACAGGAATGCAGGAGGCTGGAGCTGAGCTCCTCGATGAGGCGGATTTTGATGGGTTGGCATCAGTTCTGTTTCAGTGGCATGCCCTTCTTCGGGAGTTCACCCAAATTGGCATGGAGAGATGAAGAATAGGACATTGAAGGATTGATGGGTAAAGAGTTGAAAAGCAGATAAGGGGAAATTCTATCCACACCCCAACTCAGCGAGAGTGGAGGTAAATCTCAAATCACGGCAGGTTGGGGAGCAGTGGGTGGAGAGAGGGTGCGGGGCAGCTGTTACCTTTCATTTGTGTGAACAGGGGCAGAGATGGCACCATTCTAGCAGTCCTCTGAAAACAGCGCATGCTTGTCTTTTCTGTGGACTTGCTTGAAAACATGCACTTCCCCAGAGCTGCCTAGAAACTGCTAAACGTACGCAGGCCTCCTTCCCAATATTCCACAAAAGAGTGTGTCCCTGTCCCTACCCAACAACACCTGCATTGATGGCTACTTTCCAGTGGACATCAAGATTTATTGTTCCTCAAAATCAAATATTGACCTTGGCTTTTTGTCCATCAATATATGACCTTGCAAGTCAATGAACCTGGAAATGCTAGTCAATGGTTACTTATTATTTCCTTGGCCCTGGAATGGAAATCTCAGACCCCAACGCATGGATTGGACCACAGTGGTGATCTGTTTATAACCCCCTGCACCTGGCATTTGTGATTGAAGAGTTCGTGGACAAGCTGTGTGGTTTCCAGTAATATCTCCCTCTCCCTCTCCCCCTCCCCCTCCCTCTCCCTCTCCCTCTCCCTCTTTTTCTCCCCTCTCTCTCCCTCTCTCAACATCATAAGAACTCATGGCAGATTTGCAATCCAGTGGCAGCCCCCTCCCTTCCTCATTGAGAAACATTTTAGTCTGTTGGCTTCTCATCGCAAAGGGTTGGGATGGTCCCAGACCACTGAGAAGCATGGTGTCCCCCTCCCCAACTATTTAATGCATATGGCTACTTTATTGGGCTAATAGAAGGACTGCACTCTGATAATGGATGGACCAACAACCTCTGAGAGTTTGGGAAAAGGTAGAGTGAGGGTTAAGCTCCCAGAACTCCTGGGTTTAAAATATTAGTCTTCCATTACTAGCTGTGTGCCTTTGGTAGGTTCTTTCTGTTCATTCTCTCTGTGCCTCAGTTTTCTTATATGTAACAGGGTTGTTGCAGAGTCAGTGAACTCTCCTGTGTAAGGTATTTACTGAATATCTGGAAGAGTCAGTGCTTGGGGTAGACATCACTGCTGCTCAGCCATCTCTGCTTGTCCCCCTTCCAGACACATGGAAGGTAACACTTCCCACCCCACACCCTCCTGAAATTGAGTCAACCAGTACCAACTTCAGGCCAATGAAATTTGAGCAGAAGTGACAGGCGTCGCTTCTGAACTGGGGTTGTGAAAATCCAGTGTATCATTCTCTAGTCTCTCTTTCTTGTAGCAGCAACGGAGGTCACATGTAGATGGGGCTGCTTTGGATGGTGGAGGACCTGTCATCTGTGCAGCTGAGGTACTGCATGGAGATTGCCCATCCTGCAGAGCTGCCAGGATCTGCAATGAGTGTTGTGTGAGCAGAAACAAATCTTTATGTTAAGGCACTGAGATTTTGGAGCTACTTGTTTCTGCAGCAGAACTCAGACACTTCTGACTAATATAGTACTCAATAAATATTGTAGTATTGTTTTGGGCAGGACTGTTACTATTACAGACAAGTAGAATTCCCTAGTAATCCTGCCTCCTCTGGCAGAAGACACTTGGCCATGACCATGAAGAGCTCTTGTTCAAACCCAGCTTGCCTATGAACTCTGCCCTAATCCTCTGCCTCAGTCTGATGATTTGGCTCCCGCCTTCCTCCTTTGCCTTTGTTCCTGTGGCTCCACTCACCCCCCTGAGTCTCTACCTAAGCCTTTTACTCCATTAAATGGCAACTTTATTGCTGTCCAAATCAATTTGCCTGATGCAGGTAGGGTGGGAAGAAAACATGGTGCTGGGTGCGAAGTTCAAATGCCAGCTTGGCTTCCACCTTTTCCTGAACTCCTGCCCAAGCTGGGAAGGATCCTCTCTGTGGCCCATGGCACCTGGTTACCTTGGGCTGTGACTCTGGTATCTTCTCCCCTGGCCCAGGTGCTCTTCAAGGGCTGGGACCTGCCAGAATCCTCCACACCTATCTCATAGCATGATGTGTGCTCCATAAATGTAGACTGACTTAAAAATAATGCTAAAGAAGAAAGCTCGTCATGCTCATTTGTGCCGTGGCTGTCTCAGTTGCAAAGACTTTCTTTCACCAGCTGCTCCTGGAAAGCCCAGTGTTTATCTGGGGAGACTAGAAGGGGGTGCATGACCCATTACCCACCCAGGGCAGCCCCAACGCACCTGTGTGGAGGCCCAGACACTGAGGAACACAGTTGGAAAAACACTGCCTTGTTTCAAGCTCCTCATCTTGCAAATGGGGTCGCTGAGGCCTGAAGTCATCCTGGGGGTTGTCAAGACATGATCCCAGGGCTACTGTCCTCCAAGCCTCTTGCTGGTTGCACTTCCTTTTGTGCAGCTTCGTATCATTCAAGTCATCTCTCTCTTAGGTAACTTTCAAGTGTGTTCGGTTCCTCTTTACCCAGAAAGGGTGACCCCCTTGAATGGGTTCTGAAGACAATGTCACAGGTGGGAAATGGGGGCCTTAGCCTAGGGGCATGAGAGGTCACATTGCCCAGGCTTGGATCCTGGGTCATTGATAAACTCTGTGACAAGTTATGTAAGCTCTTTGAGCTTCAGCTTTTTCATCTGTTAACTGGGGCTACTGGTAGTAGCCACACACAGACCTACTGTGAGTACCTGATGAGATGGTGCATGGGAAGCTCTTAGTGTGGTGGCTGGCACACAGTCAGGCCTTGGCAGTGTTGCCCGTCTGCCTGCATGACTTCTGCAAACCCACTTGAGCTCATCTGGATTCTGTGCAGAGCAGCTGTCAAATCAATCATCTTTATTTACTTCCAGAAAGAGCTGTCATAGGGAGAAGAAAGGGCCTCTAAATGTAGACACCAGATCAGGAAGTACTTGTGGTCTTCTTTTCACTTGGGAAGTCGTGCTCCATGGCCAGGTACCAGTGGGATGATTGCCTCCTCCGAGAAGCCCTCCCTGACCCCTACAGACAGTTACACGGCTCTGCATGTCATGCTTCTCTGCCCCAAGTAGGACCAGTCACCACTGCAACTGAATAAATCATTGTGAATTGTCTTTTGTTTGATGTGTCTTCCTCATGCGGGCAAAGGACTGAGCCTGTTTTGTCTCACCACTGCTGAGCACAGTGCCTGACACACAGTAGGCTTTCAATACATACTTGTTGACTGACTGAATGAATGATTCCAGGGATCGATTGCTTAGATTCCTGCCAAATGCTGCGTCTGGAACTAGGGGGTAAGAGGCTTGGTCCTAGCCTTATACATGCGTGATCTGTGGACTGCCTTGCTGCTAAAAGGGCTCTTAAAGATATCCTGGAGCAAAAATGATTTTGATTGTAAAGTGAAACTCAGAGAGGGTCAGCATCTTGCTCATAGTCACTGAGCTGGCTAGCTGCAAATCATAGCTTGAGTGAGCCCAGTTCTGAGTAACTCTAAAACCCACTCTTTTCTTTTCATCACCACACTTCCAGTAGATTCCAAACTTCAGTGAGGAACAGAATTCCTTGGGGCATTTGTAAAAATGCAGATTCTTGGATTTCATCCTCCATGCTTCTATTTTAGTAGGTCTGGAGGTAGGGTGGCCCCTAGGGGGCCCCAGACCAGTACTTTTTTTTTTTTTTCAGGCGATGCTAAATACTTTGAGTCACTCAAATCATGTGAGCACTTCTGCTGGTCCAATTGCATGTGATCCTGTGAAATAAATATTTTGCTGGCCAGTGGAGCAATTCACTTGCCGGGCTGCCTGCCTAGTACTGGGGCCCAACTATGGGGCCCTGGGATGACCCCATATGTATGAGCCTTTGAAGCTCTTTGGGGCATCTGGTGAACCCCCAAGTGGCAGTGGGTTAGAGCTAGAGGGGCTGCACAGTCTCTGAAAAGAGAAACAAATGTGATGGGGATTCACATAGGACCAGGTCCAGGCACGGGGTATGCCACCTGGGTGGCACTGTGAACCTGACCAGCCATGGGCACAAGGAAAGCCCTCTGAGGTGTGAGCCCCATGGCAGGGAGTACTGTCTGTCTGGAAGAGACCTGGGAATCTGAATTAACACCTGCACCCCAGCAGATCCTGATGCAGAGGTATCATAGGTCACACTTTAAGAAACATTGTTGTAGGAGACTGGGGTCTGCTCAAGGTAGGAATGGCTTTTGAGAGGTGAAATTAGTCAGGGATGGAGCGGCTGCCTGGGTTGCTCTGGTGCAGGCTCACAGGCTCTCTGCCTAGCTTGGTGGCTGTCACCCCTCAGGTCTCCCGAACAGGAGGAGAGTGGGAGGGTAGTGGGCGTTGGATGGCGACTCTTCCTCCCAAGGGGCCTTCTGATCAGTCGGGCCTTTGGCAGCCTCCTAATTTGTCTCCTCCTCACAGTGCCCGTATCAGCTTTCTGATGCAGAGGGACCCCGGTAATGAGTTTCTATTAAAAGAGCTGAATCCTGGCTCTTGGAACTCGATGTTCAGAATAAACAATGGGGCAGAATCCTATTAAAAAAGGCTTCCAACACGGACAAATTAAGCCCCTGGGAATGCCTTACAAAGAATACATTTTTCCAGTGTCGAACCAAGATCAATAGAGAAAAACAAATAATTTCAAGTGGGAGTTGTCACAATGATACGCAGGTAGAGGCAGGGGTTGGGAACGTTATTTTGGCCTGAGGACACCCCGGCAGAGATAATGAGGGAGCAGAGGAGTGCAGCTCCTAATGGGCGTGAGGGGTGTCTGGGTCTCCCAGGCGGCTGAGCCAGGAGGATGTCGCGTCTCATTTGTCTCTGTCGAGACTCCCTCTTTCTCTGGGGGATGGTTAGATCTGCAGCGCTGCGCTGCGTGCATGCAGCCCACTGAGGGCTATGGCAAGCACGGGGAGGGAGTGGAAGCCCTGGCTTTGTTCACTGGGGCTAGATCTTATCTGCAAAGGCAGGGCGGGAAAGCTGTGTCTGCCTCAGCCCCGCAGAGTGAGGATCCCCAGACATCTGCACAGATGCCTGAATTACACCACTCAGGCTTTACCCCCGCCTCTGCTCTCTCCCCTTGTGACTCTTCTGTGAATATCACTCTTGCAATATCCAATTTTGTCCCCTGGAGCCCTGCAAAATCTTACCCATCATTCCAGGCTGATCTCAAGTCCCTCCTTTTTCATGAAACCTTTTCTGAATTCTTCCCTCTTCATCGCTTACTGATCCGAGTAACACCCCTGAGTGTTTCCTGCACGCCAGGTGGCCTCCTTGCCTGGCACATCTCTACCCTTGTTTCCTTCCTTACCCCCCAGAGCCTGTCCCAGTGTTGTTGACTGTCCTATTCCCTGTCCTTAGATCAGTGCCTCCTCCTCTGTACAGGGAGCCCTGTTTTCAGTCCAGCTCACCCCACACTCGCTAAGCAGTGCTTCATTGTGGCTTCCAGGCTGGGCTCCGGGAGACCCAGCATTAACAAGGACATGGGATCTCTTGAAGGCAGGGACTCACCCAACCTTCCATTGTGGTCCAGCTGCCTCCATTAATGAATGAGCAAACAGAGATCCTGAGGAAGGGGGTGATGTGGTCAGGGACAAACACAGTGAAAAATGGAGAGAACTGGAACCCAGTTCTATTGCCTTCCTGCCAGTCAAGTTGCACTGAGGTATGACTCCATGCAAAGCACGTTTCTACCTGCTCTCTCTCTATATATTAGTACACTTACGTTGCACAACAGTACCTCCAAGTAAGTACTGTATTCTCCCCTATTTTACAGATGAGGAAATTGAAGCATACGGAGGTTAGGTAACTGGTCTGAGGCCTTGAGCTTCAGGTGGCCAGGTTCTGTTCCCAGTCAGCAGCTCTCTTGCCGCTACATTACCCAGGGAAGGTTGTGGAGGGTGTGAAGTGATGCAGGCTGGCCTGGGCAGAGGACAGGGCCTCATGGAGGTGCTGGGAGCCTGGGCTGCAGTGGGGAGCAGGAAGAGGAGGGGCTCTGACCTGCTGGTGCTCCTGGCTGGCTCAAGGCGCACACCTGTTGTCTGGTACATGGAGCCAGTTGGGGCTGCTCCCTTGTGCAGATCTCAAAGGAGATTGCAATCGCACATTGGCTCACTCAGTAAAAGACCTGAGAAGTCCTGCAGCAACTTTACTTTTCCCAGTGTCTACCAGACTTACTTGACAATGGATACCCTTTCTTGTCACCTCAGAATCTTTTTTAGCATCCTGGGCCATTCCTCTTGGGGGGTTCACCTCTAGGCAATGTGGTTGCAAGGCTAGGACCAGCTGGACAGAGCGAAGAGTCAGTGACCAAGAAATGAAGTGTATAATGGCAAAATCAAAGATGTGAATTTTCCTGAATGCCAAGGGAGGGAGAGAATTTCCAGGGTGAGGAGGAGGTCAACAGTGTAAATGCCTCAGATGCTGAGAAGGGTGAGGTCTGAGACAGCCTGTAAATTTGGTGAGGAGGAGTCTGGTATATAAATCTCTGTAGGCGCCCAGGTTGGTGGCTGGCAGAAGTGCAAATGAGTGGGGGTTTTTGGAGGGGCGAGGAGTTGGCTTATCTATTAAAGTCCAGACTGTGCATACCTTATGATGCAGCACTTCCACTTCTTCTTTCTACCCAACAGGAACCCTCTTACTGGGCTCACGGAGGCCTGTTCAAGGACGTTTAATGAAGCCTTGTTAGGCAGAGTCAGAAAATGAAACAATCTTAATGCCCATCAATAGGAGGAGAATGGCTAATGGCCTCATGGCATGTCTACAGTGCAGGTTAGAAAGAGTGGGGAAGACGCTTATATACTGACACAGAAAGGTCACCAGGAGAGTATTGGATTAAAAACACAAGGTGCAGAGCGTATATACGATGTGATACTCCTTAAGGAGAAAATACACATGATTTTCAGATGCACTCATACACATAGGAATGTATGTGTGCGCACACAGGCACCCAACGCACACACGTACACACTGCACTCACATAGAATACTATAGCATTTGCTGCTAAGAGAGCGATCTCTAAATCCAGAATTTCTCTGAATTCTAGTTCCACTACTTACTAGATTTGTAACCTTGGGCACATAGCTAACCTTTCTGTACCTCAGTGTCCTTAGCTGTAAAATATGGATAATTATATTTCAAACTCAAGGAATTATTGAGTGGAGTAAGTGATTAACTGGATTAATATGAGCAAAGTACTCGCGACAGTACCTGGCCTGTGGTAAGGGCTGAATAAAGTAGTTGTTGCTATGGTCATATTTCATGTATTCTAATACATTTTTTTTCTTTTTCTCTTTTTTACATCTTAAACCTGCAATTGAGATACGGTTCACAGTGGATAGATTTTAACATTGGGTCATGGTTTCATTGGCAACTTTTTTTCCTTATCAGTAGCACCTAAAATAATGGCATGCCTTACAATTGGAGCTAACTTAGGCACAATGAAACAGAATATTATTGCCAGGAAATATTTACTAAGGCAACATGCGTTTGTATAGATGATGACCAGTAAGATGTGGGACACACACATCCAGATCGTACAGCAGTTCCCTCTGGGAAGAATGCTGGGGGGCAGCAGTGGGGGGTTGCCAGGAGGCCTGGGGCCTTATCAGGACTGCCTCGGTGTTTTACAAGCAGCGTGGACTCATGTTTACATGTGGTTTCACTTAGCGTTGCTTGGCTGCAGCCGGCAGACACTAACACTGGCTAACTTAAGCAAAAAGGAATTTATTGGCAGGATGTCGGGAACTCACAGAAGTGACAGGAGCCCAGAGAAGCAGACTTGGGGAGGGGTAGGGGCCCGGGCCTCTTCCAAGGGCCTGGATGAAGACCACAGCCACCACCTGGTAGCAGGAAATGACCGAGATGAGTGACCTCCAACCTCCTCTTCTGTCTCTCGGCCCTGTGGCTTTTGCCATTCTTTTTGGTTGTCTGTTCTCTGATGACCCCTCCTTCCTTGGCTTGAGATATTTGCTAACTTAAAGTCTTGGGGAGAAGTGGCAGCATCAGTCTTCCACAGTGGACCGCGAGCTGTGGATCTGTGCAGTCCCAGCATCCCTTGTGCATGCCCAGGTTGGTCAACTGCCAAACCCCTCTCACATGTAGTGAGCCAGGAGCAAGCAAGTCCTTGAAATAGGGCCGAGGCACATCTGTGCTCCTGGCAGGAGACTGGGGCAGCAACTGCAGCAGCAGAGGCCACTTCCAGGGGCACGGCTGGTTGGAGTGCCTGTACCCAGTGCCCAGGGCAAGTTGTGGCACCCTGTGCTTAGTGGTGTAGTGCCGTCTTCATGAGGACGGTCTGGTTGTGGTCAGCTGTGGCCTGGCCTCTTTGCCTGTGTCTAGGTCTGGTTCTCAGACTTCCCAGTGAGCCTGTGGACTATCTCACTTCCTTTTGAATAAACCCCACTTTCTGCTTCAATCTGACCAATTTGGAGTCTGTTGCCAGCAACCAATAAAGCCTGGCTGACACCCTGCGTCACTCACTCCAGATGCAAAGTCCCAGAAGAGAGGTCAGGACACGTGCCTGCTCCCTGGGGTGAACCAGGAGATGTAGGGAGCTGGCTTTTGTAATGGGAGGCAGAAGCCTAGAATTCCTCTCCACCAAGACCACACACAATGGGGAAGAGGCAAAATCCGGAAGGAAATCAGGCTACAGTTAGTGAGGGGGGCGGGTGGGGGGCAGCAAAGCAGGATAAGTATGCACTACTATTGTTTAATCAAAATAATGCATGCCCCGCTTGGAGGAAACCAAGTCATTCATTCATTCATTCATTCATTCAACAAGCTGACTGTAAGCCAACTATGTACAGACACAGTTAGGCAGGCCCTCAGGAACTGGTGCTGGTATCAGCTAAGTACCAGCTACGTGAACAGAGAGGGACAGGCATTGGGCTCAGTGCCACAATACCAGATGGCCCAGGTGCTGTGTCCTAGTAAGGAGGCAGTCAGGGAAGTCTCCACAGAGGAGGTGGCAGGTGAGCTGGGTCTTAAAGGAGATGCAGGGTGGGCAGGGGTGCAGAGGATAGAGACAGGGAAGCAGCCTGTGCACAGACTCAGGATCATGAACAGCCCCCACCCTGTGCTCTGGGAAAGGGGAGAGCTTCAGAGGGCTGAGGGTGGGACATGGGAAGCAAAGTGTCCCCAGGAGGGCAGAAGTGGTAGAAGATGAGCCCGAGGGTCTGTTTGGAGCCAGAAGGTGAGGGCCTTGAATGTCAGGTGAAGGTGAGTTAGCAGATGTATTTAAGTGGAAGAGACACATCATTAGATCCATCTTGGAGAAAAATTATTTGGGTAGATGAAGAGAAATTTGTGAGAGGCAGGACAGAAGGGGACGGTGCTGGAAGAGAAAGACAGGCACAATTGAATCTCTGGGCTTTGGTTTTGGAGAGGTGAGAACCTAGAGCAGTGGTTGTCCGCACTGCCACTCCTGGCTCTGCCCCTAGGCCGCTGTGTGACTGGACACACCACTTCCTCCCCAGACCACACTGATTTCTCACAATGCTCAGTGGAAGCCCCAGGGCTTTCCCAGAACAGTCCCACCTGGGAAAGTTTTACATATTGGGGTTGCACCTAAGATTTTGTCCCACGAATGGTTCTGGTATGAAACCTCCATGTGTAAAACCACTGAACCAGCTCCCTAAGTTCCTGTGCAGCTCTGATATCTTACGGTGAACAAGTCATCCTGGTTTGCCCCGAAAGTTCCACATTGTAACTTGGAGAGTCCCATGTTGAAACCCTTCAGTTCCGGACAAACTGGATGACTGTCACCTTATATCTGGGATCCATGAATCTAACACCCTGGTTCTGCCTAAAGAGACAGGACCTTGGCAGAGAAAAGGTGTAGGGTGTGGGGCTGAGCATCATGGCCCAAGGTCTCAAAGGGGGCAGGAATGAGATGGCCCGAGGCCCCATACTTGCAGAGGTGCCTGTGGGAGATGGGTCTGGAGCCGGGCCATGGCAGCTGCAGAGGGTGTGAGGAGAGGAAGTCGAGCTCCCGGATGGGAAACGAGACTAGCAGAGCCTGTGCGGCGCTGGGGCTGCCAATCCTGGCGCAGGGTTTGCTTTTGACTGTGTGTCATGGAGAGTCCAAGGAGCACCTGCTTAATCATGTAGTGATTTATTCTTCTCAATAAACGTTTAGTCCAGAGGGGGAAAGGCCAAGGATCGTGCCATGGCTGCATGAAGCCACCCAGGCCTGGGTTTTTTCCTCCTGTCCACCATTTTAGTGTGTGGGACCACGTCCATGTTCCTGCAGGTCAGCGAAGTGGCGAGGGAGAAGCGACAGTGTCTACAGGAGGAGAGCAAACTTTCCAGGCCCCTTTCAGAAACCCACTATTCTTATTGGCCAGATCTGTCATAGGGTCTCCCTTGGTTGACAGGGAGCCTGGGAAATGTGGGATGTCTGCTGATATGAACAAATTCCAGGGTTTCATTCTCAAGAAAAAAAGAGGGACTGGATATTGGTTAGGCAGCTAGCTGAGTGCACCTCCCCAGATAGTACAGGATTTTCATACCACTGAGGAGTTCCTAGCTCCCCACCAGCTGACCCCAATTCTTGCCCCTATAGCCATAGCTGCCTGTCATGGCATGATTGGCACCTGAGGGCACAGCTGCTGGGGCCCCTCCTCCTGACAAGGCCAGATGGCAGGCGGCTTGGCCCCACCTCCTGGCAAGGTCCAGGGGACCCTGCCCCTCCCTCTGGAAAGCTGCATCTCCTCCCGAGGAGCTTCCTGTGGCCTGGAGCCTGGACTCCCTCCAAATGTGACTCGCCCTTTCTCCTCCAGTGCACAGCCCAGGGTGAGCGGGCCCATCTGGTTCTATTTCACTCCATGTTACTCATCAGGATGTGTTTGCAGTGGTTATTTGATGTTCAGGAAGAATTCTGAAGCTTTTGAAAAGAAGTAAATAAAATCTTTTGTCCCCCAAAGAGTTGTGAAATTGAGTTTTGCCGAGGAGATGGTGGGCGCCCATGGGCAGTCTGGTGACCCCTCCCGATACAGGTGGCTGGGGCCCCTCCACAGTCCCCAGGCTCAGCTGCACTGCCAGGAACCCACACCAACCCTCTCCTGATCCTCTCGTGAGGCCCGAATGGGGGAACAGAAGTCTGCTGGCGGGGACACCCCAACTTATCTCTTGCTCTCTAGCCAAAAAAGCTTTTAGGGGAGAACGCTTTCCCACCCATGGCCTCTGGGCCTCCCTGAGAACGTGTGCACTCCAGAAGGAGCAGAATCGGGCTCCTGCGTTCCCCGCTGTGGTGGCAGCCCACCGGGGTGGGGGCGGTGATGTTCTCACAGTCCTGGGAAGACAAATTCTCCATTTGCTGGGCCTGGCTGTCACAAGGCAAGAAGACTGGGCCTCTTTTCTCCTCTCTGAGCTATTTGAGTAAATGATGGAGACCATTGGATGTTAAGATATCCAAAGGGAGAGGAAAACTCGCTCTACCTCTCCAGGACTTACCTGCAGTGTAAGGGTCCAGCGGCATCACCGCCCCCCTGGAAGCCACGCTACCTGCTGCCTCAACACAGAGGTGACACCTACCTCTTTCCTCGGTACCTCATGGCAAGGCTAGAATCTTCCAGAGAACTTTTGCTGAAAAATCAAACAGCTGTTTCCTGGCACATGCTAGATCCTTAGGTCCTTTTGGCCATTTGGACCCCTGCCCTCCACCTGCACCTCGTGGCATTTAAAGCGCCTGCTGAATGAATGAACCAGTGCATGAAGGATTGCTCTCGAGGCAGATGGAGGCTGTGTCCTCACCCTTCCCTTCCTGATCTTGCCGGCTCTCTGGTCAGGACCCCAAAGCAGGTCTGTGGCTTGTCGGTGGGGTGAGGGTTCCTCACCAGAGCGCCGACTGCTCCCCCAGCTCATGTGTGGGGTCTCTGGGGGGCGGGTCCTCCCCAGCCATCACATCACAAACCCTGCGATTCCCGTGGAATCTCTTCCAGAACATCACTCATGACAGCTTACAACTCCGACTATTAAACATTGATCACTCAAAATTTAACATCCCATCTTCCCTTTGATATCCTCAACTGCTCTCTGTATAAGACAAGCTCTTTCTGCAGCTCAGCATGAAGGAACACTTCAAAGGTGCCTTCCCCATTCGCCCACTCCCAGCAACTCTGCTGATCAGCCGGCAAAGCTGCCAAGGAGAATGTGGGGATCCCCTGCCTGCCTCATCTTTGGGACTCAGGCTAGTGGGGAAACCTCCCATATTTGGGTCCTGGATTAAGATGCTGGGGTGATTTGGGGCACAGCCTGGTCTCAGGGGCACCCTTGCTCTCTCTAGAAGGAGCTGTGAGGAAGGGAAATTGATTTGGATGCAGCATCAAGTGGGGCTGGGTTTGAGTGCCTGGCCTGCCCCTTGCCAGCTGTGGAACCTCAGGGAAAGTGCTGGGTCATCACCAGTAAAATGGAGATGATAGCACTTCCCTTTTGGTTAAACCTCTGGAGAGGATTAACTGAGAGGCTGGAAGTGAGAGTGTCTGATCCATAGCACAGTCATCAGAAGATGGCCGTGCTGCCTCCTCCTCTGAAGATGAGTTTAGTTCAGCCATATAGTGCAAGCACATTTGCAGAAAGGATGTTTCAATGGCTTCAAGAAACAGGCGATTTTGAGCTTTTCAGAAGGTAGCCACTTGCATAGACACTGCTCACAGGCTGATTACAAATTTCACTCAGTCCAGCTCCCAGGGGCACTACATTTTATTAAAACTGTATTAATTAGAATAGCGACCACGTTAAACACGTGAACCAGGGCCTGAGCAAAGCAATTTACCTGTGCCACCTCATGTAATCCCCACATCTAAGGTAGGTTTCCTCATGGAGCCCTATTTACAGATGACTATCTTTAGGGTGACAGAGGGCAAGCGTCAGAGGAAATTGCAAAGCTGGGACTTAAAACCAGGTCAGTTAGACACTAGAACCCAAGCTCTGGCCTGTCTTCTATTCTACTGGCCCTTGTCTAAAGGTGCTCTGTACTCTGCACACCCGAAATCAACTAACATCAATAAACTGCAGTCAGATTTTATTGAGGAGCATGTTTCTTTCCAGATGGATGACAGCACAATCATGTGCACACACGTGGGATATACGTACTCCCGCTTGACCCCCTGCAAGCTCCCAGGGTGCTCCTGGAACCCACTTGCAGGAGACAGGCCTCAGCACCTTGGCAGTTTGCATTAGATGACCTCCCGGCATGGTGGGATACGGCTCAGCACAAGGCGATTCTATTCCATTTCACACACTATTTCTGAGACCCCTTCAGTGCAAAGAGTAATTGCAGGCCAGAAATAACAAGTTCAAGGCACAGGTCCCCTCACACCCTCGACCCTTGCGAATGGATCATGGCGCTCCTTTCTTCCAAACCCTGATGTGGCCCCAGTCCTCCCTAATGCCTCCCTCCGAGCTGCTGCATTTAATACAAAAGCTACTACCGTTGCTGTCCTGGGGGGTTTTCACAGATGGAAGGTAGTCTCAGAGCAGCGGGAGGCTAGCAGTCTCTCTTCCATCCTCCATCACTTCCTCCATCACATCCTGAGGCTTGGTCCGTCAGCACTAGTGTTGCCTCCCAGGTCACACATGGTTGGTCGGCCCATTTGTCGTAGATTATAGAGTGGCATTATGCTCCCTTGTCCCCCTACCCCGAGTCTTCTCTTTGCAGGTCAAATGGCTCCAGGTTCATTCTTCAAAAGTTCCTCATATTGCATGGCTCTACATCCTCCAACTTTGCAGAGGAGAGTGGGAGAAGAAGAGGCTGCGAGAGAAGCTAGGTGGACAGTCACCAACTCCCAGGAGAGCTGCCAGGGGCAGAACCAGGCACAGTACTGGGCTGGAGAGGGGGAAGCCAGGGCAAACAGAGGGAACGGAGACCCCCACCCCTCCCCATGGGTGCTCAGGGAACCTTCCCCGTGCCCGTCAGAGGGAGAACAGAATGACAGAGCAGGACCTGTCCCTCTCAGCCTCTACAGGGTCTATCGCAGCCCAGGATGGGCGGCCAAGACCTCGCTCAGCAGCCCATCCCCATGGGGAAACTGCCCTGAACTTGTAGGGTTGGGCTTTAGGGCTTGATAAGGTGCAACAGATATTTTCTTTCCCAGAAACGAGCTCTCATGCTGTGATGGTTCAGCCTTGCTGAGCAGCTTTCAAACCCCTCAACATGGCAAGTCTGGGAGCATCACTGGAGAGGCCTGTTCAACGGCACCCCCTTCTACAGGCATTAGACAGTGTCTTGTTGAAGATTTAGTTGATCAGCCTTGTAGGTTTTCTTTACTTTCTGCACAACCAGAAAAGGCAAGGTAATGAGATAGAAGAGAAACGGAATTATGAGCCTGGATGAGAACATACATCATCTTCCTCTTGCTTTGGGGCAATATAATTTTCAAAACTCAATGCTTTGTTTGGAAAATAAGGTTAATGCTGAATAACTCACAGGGTCTCTGGGATTGCTGAATGAAATGGCATTTGGGAAAGCGCCAAGAATGAGTATACAGTAGGTGCCCAATGAATGTTAATGGAAAAGAGAACAGCCTCCAGATGTGGGGGAGATAGGATATTTGGATATCAGGCTGATATCAGCTTATGAATGATCTGTTGGTAAGAGGCTCTTGCTGGGAGTGGAAGACTAGAGAAGCAAAAAGTAAGCTCTTCAGTCCTGAAAGCCCCCCCCCCCCGCGCCCATGCCCATTCTGAATTCTCCAGCCCTAAGCTCTGGTCTGGTGGTGCGTGCCAACATCTCCAGGACAGCTGCACAGAGGGTCACTGCAAAGAAGAAAGAAAGGATCACGGCTGGCCTCGTCCCGACAGCCCTGAGACGTGGATCAACATTAAGTACCCCACCCTGCCACTGCTGGCCTCTTGACAGAGCTCCAGAGAAGCCATTAGAGATCTGTGCAAGGACCATGTGGTTCAACTCTGAATCTGACCCCGGGAGAGGTAACACATTAACCTATTATCCCCCATTAACACCCCTACCTGGTTTCATTTGTCATAAGCAGCTGCTACTTTGAAGGACTGGGGACTGGAAATGGGGAGGTGCAGGATCCTGTTTCTGAACCTGCACTCTCCTGGATTTCCCTGGAATGTGTGAAGTGGGGAGGGTCCAGTGCTGTCTGCTCCTGGCACTGTGCTAGGTGCTTTACACCATCTCACTTAATGCCCACAGCCAGGCTGTGAATTAGATAGCATGGTTTTCGTTGTGGAAACTACCAGATTGGGACTGATACCTGTGCTTGGCTCCGGAGCCTGCCTTGCTCACCCTTATCGGTGTTTGCTACGTGCAGGCATTAAGCAAAGCACTTTGCATGTGTTACTTCATTTTGCCGTCACCCATCTTATGTTTAGGTGTTATTCTCACCTGCGTTTTTGAGAGGAGGAAACTGAATCTCAGATTGCTTAAGAGACTTATTCAAGATCATACATGCAGTTTATTGTGTAACTGGGTTTGGAGCCCAGGTTTGTCCATTTTTAGAGCCCTAAATGTTAATCATTAGGCTTCTTACAATTATGTCATCTATTCATCAAACTTTACGAGGCAGCTGTTATGGAGAAGGCTCTGCTTTAGGCACTCTGAGGGGTTCCAGTGATGGCTGCACCAGGGTCCCCGCCCTTAGGACTCTTCTCCGTCCTCCCATCCTCAGCTCTGTCCTCTGGCAGAAGGTACCCAGGCCATCCTTGCTGTCATCTTTTCAGTTCTCTGAGTTCGTGTGGTGTCGAGAGCCCTCCTGGGGTACCTGAAGAGACAGGACTGCCCTGTGGGCTGTGCCTATGGCAGGAACTGGATCCTGTTTCTGTGTCCACGTGTCTTCCATTTGTCCCATGATCCATCTGCCTCTCCACTGACATTTCCCATTCTTCAGTGAATTGGTGTCAGGCAGGACACGCTAGGTTGTGATGTAACAACAAGGAACTTCCCAGTAGCTGAACAACGAAGTGTTTCCCTCCTGTGATATATACGAAAAGGTGGTCTGCAAGGGAGCTCTTCTCACAGTTGCCCAGGGATGCAGACTGAAGCCAGCCCCACTTGGTACCTGCTCCCACCACTGCTGAGGTGAGGAAGGTGATGTTGTAAACCACACACTGACTCTCAAAGATCTATGTGGGAGTGACACCTGCCACCTCTGGTCATATCGCAAGTCGCCTGGCCTGCCTATGATCAAAGTGGCCTGGGCGTGCGAGCACACCACCAGCCTGGAAGGAAAGGAGAACTGGAATATTTGTGGATGGCCCTGTGACCACGTGACAGGTGACCATACTAAATACAACAAAACTAAAGCAAGCTGAGTCAGTTCTTGCTGCAGAAGATTTTGAGCCTGAGAATTCCTATCTGTTTGAAAGGGAGATTAACAAGTTTTTGTGGGGTGTTAAAGATATATTAGCTTCTAGATGACACTTTCTATTTTATTTGATCACATTTAACAAATGTTTGTTGAGAGCCCTCTATGTGCCAGGTACTTACTTCTAAGCACATAGGACACACCAGTGAATAAAATGGGCAGAAATTCCTGCTCTCAAGAAGCTTGTTATATAAAGGGGCAGGTATTGAGCAGTAGATAGCAAACATAAGTAAATAATACTAGGTCTCATAATTAAGTTCTCGAACTTGTTGCAATGATGTTGCTAACCTTTTTTTGATATCAGAGGGATTATTCATTATGAATTTGTACCAACTGGACAAACAGTTAACCAGGTTTACTATTTGGAAGTGCTGAAAAGGCTGAAAAAGTTAGACTATCTGAACTTTTCACCAACAATTCATGGCTTTTGCATCACAACAATGCACCAGTTCACATGGCACTGTCTGTGAGGGAGTTTTTAGCCAGCAAACAAATAACTATATTGAAACACCCTCTCTACTCATCTGATCTGGCCCCCAATGACTTCTTTCTTTACCCGGCAATAAAGGAAATATTGAAAGGAAGACATTTTGATGACATTCAGGACATCAAGAGTAATATGATGACAACTCTGATGGCCATTCCAGGAAAAGAGTTCCAAAATTGCTTTGAAGGGTGGGACTAGGCGCTGGCATTGGTGCATAGCTTCCCAAGGGGAGTACTTCGAAGGTGACTGTAGTGATGTCCAGCAATGAGGCATGCAGTGTTTTTTCTACGATGAGTTCGTGAACTTAATTGTCCAACTTCATATGATTAACATGTGGTTATAGAAGAACTGATAGAGAACTGAAGACACAGTGACTTTTTCCATATGTGAGTCAGTGTTACTAGATGCATCAGCTGTGACCTTGAGCTCCCCACATGTATGTATGTCTCCACTGTGAGAGACGCTCCACTAGCCCTTGTTGCTTTAGTCTATCTCTCATTTTATTTTATTATTTTTTTGGGGGGGGACTTAAATAACAAATATTTATTTCTCACAGGTCTGGGGGTCGGAAGTCTAATGTC
Source organism: Hipposideros armiger (assembly GCF_001890085.2). Classification (NCBI taxonomy): domain Eukaryota; kingdom Metazoa; phylum Chordata; class Mammalia; order Chiroptera; family Hipposideridae; genus Hipposideros; species Hipposideros armiger. The sequence goes on along the minus strand of NW_017732002.1, from coordinate 59,147 downwards.
AAGGCACTAGCAAAGATGGTTTCTGGTGAGGGCTTCTTCCTGGCTTGCAGATGGTGCCTTTTCACTGTGTCCTCACATAGATTTCCTCTGTGTGTAGAGAGAGGGGGCACCCCGGGCCATCCTGGCTGTCATCTTTTCTCTTCTCTGAGTTCGTGTGGCATCTAGAGCCTTCCTGGAGCATCTGAAGAGACAGGAGTGCCCTGTGGGGCAAACAGGGAAGAGAGAGAGAGAGAGAGAGAGAGAGAGAGAGAGAGAGAGAGAGAGAGGGAAGAGAGAGAGAGGTCGCACACGTTCTAGTGTCTCTTCCTCTTCTTATAAGGACACCAGTCCTATTGGATTAGGGCCCCACCTTTATGACCTAATTTCACCTTATTACCTCCCCAAAGGCCCTGAATTCTGGGGGACACAATAACAACCCCCATTTAATTCACCAGTCATATGCCCTTATTTTATTTTATTTTTTTTTTATTTTTTTTTTAAAGATTTTTATTGGGGAATTGGGGGGATGGGAACAGTGCTGGGGAATTGGGGAAAGGGGAACAGACAAGTTGCTGTCGTTTTTGTTCTTCAATCTAGTTGTGGAGGATGTTGCTTCACTGGCCCAAGTTGGCACCATCATTGCGCTCTTCTCTGGCGAGGCAGATCAGTCGCCGGCTTCTGGACGGCCGCTCACTGCGGCTGCTGGCCGCTCACGCTGGCTGCTGGCCACACACGGTAGCCCATGGCAATCCACTGCCACAGGGACTGCAGCCCACGCCGTCGCCGGCGACTCATGGCAGCCCAGCTCCAGGTTGAGCTGTTGTTCAGCATCTTAGCTGTGGAGGGCAGTGTCACTGGCCCTCATATGTGGGATCCGAACCGGGGCCCTCTGGCATCCCAAGCGAGTTCTTAACCATCGTGCCACTCGGCCGGCCCCATATGCCCTTATTTTAAATGAGAACGTGGCTGAGGTTCTTCACATTTAGCAGGAGCCACAGGACCCAAGCTCTCTCACCACCTTTGTCATCTCCTTCTCTCCATCTTCACTGGCTTGTTTCTTCTCTAACTCCTCCACATGTCCCTGTCAGGGCCCAGGGCTCCCTTCCTGCTGGGGAACCTGCCCCTCAAATACCAGGCTATTAAGTAGCATCTGCATCCTACAGTGTATGTAATTTGTACATAACAATGTAAGACGTGGCTTGCAGGTGCCCTATTGACATAGGACATTAGTAGGTGACATTAGTGGGATTTCCTATCTGTCAGGCATGGTATTAGGTAATTTACACGTGTATGTGTTATCATTTAACCCTTACAATGAGCCCATGCCATAGGACTTCTCCGTAGTTCCGTCTGGCAGAGGGAGCAGTTCAGGCTTACGCAGCTTCAATGACTTTCCCAGTCACACTGTAGCAGAGCACAGAGGAGGTCAAGGGCGGTTCATGCCTTTCACAGCTTCTGCTTGTTGTGTCCTTACAGAACCGCCTCCCTGGTTGGGAGCCATTGAATTAAACACGTATTCATTTTGAGTTTGCAATATTTTTTTCTTAATTTGGAGAGGGAGAGAGAGAGAGAGAGAGAGAGAGAGAGAGAGAGAGAGAGAGAGAGAGAGAGAGAGAGTGTGTTCCATATCTTTAAGATTTTCATAGACATTATGGTGCCAAATGTATAAAACTGCCCTGCTTACTTGTTAAACAGATATCTATCACATGGGAAGCTGGCACTTTCATTCAGAGCTCCAGGGAGGGGAAAGAAAGTGCTACCTCATGGAGGACAACTTAGGGGAATGGGTCCCTAAGCTAAAACACATGTGCTTTTGAACTTACTGAGTCCACCTCTAGGGTAGATAGACTTCCACATGGGTTCAAAGATATGAGTGCTGGGGTGTTCACTGCAACCTTGTTTATATTAATAGCATTAAAGGACTAGAAACTAGCATGTGCTCAGTCGAAGGGGATGATTTAAATAAATAATGGTGCATGGGTGTAATGGAATGCTACATAAGCAACTGCTGGATGACTGACTATGCATGGCAGAGCATTTTATGGGGTGTGCACCCAATTATGTAAAGACATATATGTACATATATTACAAATAAATAATTACATGGGTATAAGAATATTTGTTGGGCTAGTATTATATGCCAGATACTCTATCCAGTATTCTATAAATTAACTTATTTAATCCACATGACTATGGTACAGGTTGCAGAACCATTCCCATTTTACAGATGATAAAACTGACGTACAGAGAAGTCAAATAACTCACTCAAGGTCATTTAGCTGATAAATATTGAAGGGAGCATTTTCATCGGGGAAGCCTGGCTCCAGACTGAGCTCTTAACCTCCATGCAAGTATGCCCCTGAGATGGACCTGGCCCCTCTCTCATCTTCTGATCCCCTCACCAGGCCTCACCCATTCTTTTCTGTCTTCATACCTCCCTTTCTGCTAGTTCCTTTACCTAGGCTTGTAAATGCCAAATTTCCCTACAACCTAGAAAGCTTTTGTGTGGCAGAGACAATGCTGTGTGTTCATGGAGCCATTTCTCTTTCCAAGGCAGCCAACTAAAGCATATTCCCAGATCTCATACACCTAGGAGCAGTCATAGGCCTAATTCTCATTGATGGAGAGTGAGAAGAAGTGAGGTGCTACCTCTGGTCGGAAGCATTGAAGAGCAAGTAAGCCTTCTCTATTCACTTTCTCCTGTTTGTGCAGCTGGAGTCTAAGTTCTCTGAGGTGGAGTACAAGCAGCTTGGGTCCCTGGGTTACCGCTTATAGGGGGACCATGCAACACAGCTGCCAGAGCTGTCATCAGACTATGAAGGAAGTGAGGTACACCTCTGTTGGGTTAAGATGCTGAGATTTGGGGGTTCCTCTAGTGCACTAACTAACATTGGTTTCTCTTTCCTTGGAGTGAAGGCCTCATTTCTGTCTGTGCTTTTTACTACTAAATTCTTAAGACAATACAGACTCCAGAAACCTACTTGTCTTGGGGATTGCCACACCTCTCCTGGGCCTCCATCCACAGTGACCACCTATGGGCACAGCCGATGGTCGTTTCGCTGCTTGAGACCCCTCTGTCTCTTCCTGACCTTTAGGTCTCCATAGCTTTAGTTGTTTGGACACTGCCCGCTCCTCTTCCCTTTCTCCTTCCTCACCAGCACATCTTAGTAAAATATCCCCATCGAGGGGCATGGACTGAGGGTCAGATAGATCTGTATCCTGCATGAGTCACACTATCTCTTAACGAAGGCTCCATCTGTCCCTCTTCACTGGGGCACCAGGAGCTGGGTTTCTTGGCTGTTTCATGGAGGAATGAGATAATTCAAACAGCAAGGCCAGAACAGGGCCTGGCAAATGTCTGCTCTCTTCACTTTCACTTCATTTCATATTTATTTTCCTTATTATCTGTCTGCCTTATACATCTATGCAACAAATACAAACAATACCAGTTCTCTTTTCCTCTGAGGATTCTTAACTACTCCCATGATTTCATTCACTTCTGGGCATATATCTACCAAATGGAGACTTTAGCCTAATATTATTTTTTTCCTAGCCCCCGAGCTTTGCCCCAAACTTCTCAGTATGCGTACAATTAACTAATCAACCCACTCTATACTACTTTATTGAGACCCTACTATGGACAAGGCCCTGTACTTAGTGCTGGAGACAAAACAGTGAACAAACGCAGACATGCTCTCTGCCTGGAGGGGCTTATTTTCTAATGAGGAAGACTGATATTAATCAAATAATGTCACAAATAAAGGTAAACTTGGGATTTTTACAAGTGTTTTAAACAAGAGATATGGGAGACTTTGAAATTCAATAACTGCTTGTTTTACTTAGTCAGTGAGGGTGTTTCTTATGGAGGAAACATTTAAGCTGAGTTCTGATGGACACTTAGAAGTGAATTAGGTGAAATGGGAGGAGAGAAAGGTAACAGCACGGATAAACATCTCATGTCACCAGGGAGCATGGCAGGGATGAGGTGGTAAGCAGAGGAGAGGCTGAAGGAAGCATGATCGAGATCAGGGTAGAGAGGGAGTATGAAAAAGGATAATCTCCCTGTCCCACCCCGAAATCTAGTCTCCTCTTTATTTTTGACTAGAAAGCCTTTTATTTTAACTGGGCCCAAGGCAGCCTGGAATAAAGACTACATTTCCCAGACTCCTTTGCATCACGTGTCTAAGTTCCGGCCACTGGAATGTGCTATGTGCACCTTTTGGAAAATGTTCTTAAAGGAAGAGAACAGGCTTCTCTGTCTATTACTCTTTCCTACTGGATAAAACTCAAATATCAACTCTAGAGCTGAAACTGCCATTGTGGACCCTGTGTAGAATCATGTGTTAGGGATGGCAGAATGACAAAAGATAAGAAGTCTGTGATCTCTGATGACCATGGGCCTGCATTTCCTGCCCTTGACCACTCACCTCTGTGTTCAAGAGAGAGAGAATCTCACTTCTCTCATGTTTAAGCTATAGCTATCTGGGAGTGTCTACCACTCACAGCTGAGCATAATCCTAACTCATACAGAGAGGAAGAGCCAGGCCACACAGGGCTTTGTGGGCCACATTAGGGCCCTTCGTCCTCACCCTAAGAGGGGCAAACAGCAACTGAATGAGGTGGAAGCCACGCCTAGTCACTAGCACTGGATTCAAAGCGAATCTGCTTTTTTATGTATTTATTCATGTGCTCAATTCTTTTAGCAGGCATTTATTGAGTGCCTACTACCTGCCAGGCAGTGGCCCAAGTCCTTGGAGGATCAAAAATGAATATGACACACTCTGTCTTTTGGTCAGAAGCAGTCTAATGAGAATTATAGACATGACAATAATGGCTGCAGTTCAGTCACCAACACTTATCAAGCACCAAGGTGGTGTGCAGTGATGACATCAGCATGGTCAACCGGCAAGAGTGTGATGAACAGTCAGCATGGGCGCTGACATAAACAATGGTGTGGCCACCTTGCTTTAGCTCAGCTGAGCATGTCCCGCTGAGCATCTGATGTGTCAGATACGGTGTCAGACTGTGGGAACTACAATGATCAAAGAGATGATGGCATGCCCTCAAGCAGCTTACAGCCTTCTACTCTCTAGGAGAGAAAAAGGCCATGAAAATACTGGCAGTGCAGTTCTATGGGTCCTATGACAGGTGTAGGACAGTGAGGTAAGGAGTGGGGTGGTCAGTTCTATTTTGAGGGCTCAAGAAAGGCCACCCAGAGGAGGTCACTCTTAAACTATGTTGGGGAGGAAAAATTGTAGTTACAGTGGAGTCAACTATGGGATATTAGCAATAAGAACAAAATGCCCTGGAAGTAACTCATTTGGTCTGGCTCTCATTTTCTCTCTCTCTCTCTCTCTCTCTCTCTCTCTCTCTCTCTCTCTCTCTCTCTCTCTCTCTCTCTCTCTCTNTCTCTCTTTCTCTCTCTCTCTCTGGTGCATATGTTTAAGGAGGTGAGGAGGTATTAGGTAAAGGTTTCACAGGGGACGTGACTACTGAGCAGAGTTTTAAAGAAATAGTAAGAGTTCCCCACTTGGACAAGGCAAAGCAGCGTTTTAAGGCAACGAGGACCACATCTAAAAGACTGCAGAGCATGAGAAAGTCTAGGGGTCTAGAGGGACTTCCAAAAAGTTTGAGGTGGTCAGCCAGAGGATGAAGCTCAGAGAGAAAGGATGCCATGTTGTGAGGACTCCAGTAACCCGACTTAGAGTTTTTGATTGAGTTTTGTTGGTAGAGAGGAGCCAGTGAGAATTTTAAACAGAAGAGAAACATAGTCAGCTCTATGCTTAAAAAGAAAAATTGGAACAGATTCCCAAAGTGTCCCCCTATGAAGGTTGGGTAAAAAATGATAGTGTCTCATTCAGTGGAACTTCAAATAGCCATTAAAAACAACGAGGTGGATCTATATGTGCTCATATGGCACCATTTTTAAGATAAATCGTTGAGGTTAAAATAATCAAGGTGCTGTATGGTGTTTGTAGTATGGTTCAATTTGTTTGAAAGATGTGTGTGAATGTGCATGCATGAAGGCATCCATCTATCTATCTATGCTTATATACATCTAAAATAATTTTTATAAAGATACACAAAAAACTATTAACAATATTGCTTCTATGAAGGGGAATTAGGAATAGGGGTTGTAAGGGAGAGTTGCTTTTCATTGTAAACCTTTGGTACTGATTGAGTGTTTTTTATCATGTGCATGTATTATTTTTCCAATATATTAAATAAATACGTATTAAAATTTTTATTCTGCCTGAAATATGAGTGATGGATTGAAGAGGGGAGAGACGTAGGCTAGAAGGAGCCCTCCCCCACCTCCATTTTCTTGATTGATGGCACCGCCATCCATCCAGTTATTCAGTTTCAAGGCTTGAAGTCATCTTCAACTCCCCTTATGTCTAATCAGTTATCAGTCCTGCCTGTTCTACCCCAGAAATCTCTCTCCCCTCAGCCCCAGAATAGGCAGAGAGATCGATGGGACAGAACAGCAAGCCCAGCGACAGACTGGAGTATGTATAAATATTTAGTATGTGATAATGGTGACATTTCAAATCCTTGTGGAAAGGATGGATTATTCAATAAATGATGTTGGAAAAAAATTAACTCCGATCTTTAGCTCAGTCATAAACTGAAATAAATTCCGGGTGAATTAAAGATATGTATATAAAAACAAAGTCACAAAGGCACTAGAAGAAAATGTAGGTCAGTCTTTATAACATATGGGGCTGGAAAGGGTCTTTCTAGGGAAGATATTGAAAAAGATACTACAGAAAAATCTGATAGGTCAGATTATATAAAATTATTGCTGTTATAAACTAAAGGCATGTTATTAAAAGCAGAAGCAAACATAAAAGTGGAAAAAACACTTCCAAAAATATGGCATATTTAAGTGTTAATAAACTTAATTTATTTGGTAATCTTATTAAACAATGAGAAAAAGATATATACTCAAATAAGACATGGAAGTAAGTAATTAACAGACGAGAACAACAAATGGTCAGTAAACATACGAAAGAACGTTCAATGTTGCTGTTATTTTTTTAAAAAGCACATTAAAACAGCAGTGAGGTGCCACATTTCACCAAATATTTTGAATTATAACGTAATTCTCTATACTGGTCAGAGTTCTGGGAAATGGTCTTGTACACTGCAGGAAAGAGTATATCAGGTCAGACTCCGGTGGAATCTGCCAGTTTGTGTCAAAATCCTCAAACACGTATGCATATCATTGACTCATTGATTTCACTAGAAGTGAACATATGTTTATATTCACCCTGAAGAAATAATTAAGGATATGACAATGATGTTTGTCACCGTACTATAGATAACTTCAGGAATTTAGAAAACAAAACTCCCAATTCCCTTAACCCTGAATTTGTTAAAGAAAGATTGATTACATTATGGTATACAGCATAATATTTTGTGACCAGTAAAAGTACCTTGGCTTAAAATTACCTCTGCACTTGAAAAAATGTTTATAATATAGCAAAGTGAAATAGTTGTATTTAGAAGACAGAGTTTACAGTGTAACCCCTGTTATGTTTATACAAACATTACATGCAGATGAAAAGGTAAGATGAAAGTCTAACATTTTCAGTAGTAACTGTTTCTGGTTCGAAACGCTACATATGATTGTTATTTTCTTAAAAATCATCTATATTTTAAAAATTTGCTTAATAAATATCTTTACTGGGAAAACAATGAAAGAATAAAAAATGTACCTGTCCTTTGTCCCACATATTACAGGAATTATTTATAAAGAAATAATTAGAGGTTTGAGAATGGATGGTGGTATGCAGGAGTTCAACACAGCATTACAAATAAAGATGAAAACTGGAAATAAACTGAGTGTCCAAAACAGGTAATATATAAGTAATTGATGGTTGGAAACAATTGAAAGCTATATGATCACAAAAATCGAGTTATAAAAAAATATTTGTTAAAATGGGGAAAAAAAACATTCACAAGAATAAGTGAAGGCAAAGTAGGTTATGAAACCATACACAAAATGACATACACCTGTTTGAAAGAAGCAGAAAATATTAGGAAAGTCTACACTAAAGTATTAATGTGATCATTTCTGGGTGGCTGAGTTGCAAGTAAGCTCTTTTGTTTGACATTCTTATATGTTTCTAAGTGTTTTGTACTCCATATGTATTATTATATTTTTCTTTTTAAATTTGGGGAACTATTAAAACATTATAAATAACATTAGAATTCAAATGACAAAATTAGGAAAATATTATATGGGATTTTTCAAAGTGTTTTAATATACTTAATCTATAAAGAGCTCTTACGAGTCAAGAGAAAAAATACAAGCGTCTCAATGAAAACATTTACATGGGAAATATAAAGACAATTAAAAAAGAAACATAACCATTTTGTTAGCATATGAAAAAAAGGTGACTATCACTAGTAATAAAGGGAATGCAACTCAAATAGAGATGGAAATTTTTGCTCTTCAAATTGAAATTAATTTCCCAAACACTGCTAATACCTCATGTTGCTGTCTGGTGGGAAAAGACCCCCTCCCTCTCAGACAGTAATGCTGGCAGTGTATATTGTTCAGCTTATTGGAGCGCAGTTTGGCAGATATATCAAGAACCTTGAAAATGTTCATTCTTTGTGACCCTGGAGGTCAATATTTCTAGGAATATATCCTGAGGAAGCAACCATGGCTGTGCAAAAAATTTATGGGCAAGAATAATCTTTGCAACATTACTTAGAATAATGATAATTGAAAAATAACTAAAATAGTTAACAATGGAGGTTTGGCTTGGTAGCCCATCACGGTGCAGACCTACAATCCCACATGTACAATTCTAAAACCCACAAAGCCCTTAGAGCTACAGAATTTTGTAAGTTTGCTGCAGGTTCATTGGTGGCAAAAACCTAACTTGAACTTAAAGGAGCCTGCTTAATAGCCATTATTTATCTCATTTAGTGTGACTATTCAAATTTTTTTTGCTCAAATATTGTATTCGGTTCTGGGCTGCTGTTGAGGTCCTATTGTAGGAGCTTCATAATATACCATTTCCCCCAGTCTCACCTTTCTCAACTTCCAATAATTTTGGTTTTTGAAACATCTGGCCCCCAAGGTTTCAGATAATATTTGTATGATGTCATCCTGCGACATCACTTAAATTTACATTCAAAGGGAGCTTTGTTAAGATATTTTGGTTTACCACACTGTTTTCTTATTGTTAAAACCAAAAAATAGTAGCATACAAAACTATGCATATTGCAATATGTTTTGTTTTTTCTTGAAAAAATCATGCATCTATAGATTCTTTTAATAGGTTAAAGAGACTTGAAGAAATGTGTCAAAATTTTAACAGTGGTTATCTCTAGATGGTAAAATTATTAGTAATTTTAATTTTCTTCTATACATTCTTTATATTCTTCAGATTCTCTATAATGAATCTATATTATCTCTGACAAATAAGTGGATTTTAAAAACCTAAACTAAATCTAGATGATTTTCCATTACCTAGAGAGTGAAATATTAGCTCCCTAGAATAAAATGTCAAAGATACATAGCCAGGATTCATACTTAGTTTTCCTAAATCTGACTCCTGCATTCTTTTCTCTCTATTGTACTGCATCTAAATCAGCCCAGCAGAATTTTAATAAGCGCTACGTGTAAACAGATTTCTGTGGATAAATGCATATTGAAAAACACAATACACAGGACTTCACTGCAGGACTTCTCAGGACCTTTTCTATTCTGAGATGCAACATGTATTTCCAAAGGAGAGGTATAATATGCTGAGTTCCTCCAATATATTTGGCCATAATTCTTTTCTATTTAATTTTATTTGTATTTAGTTTATATTATCTTGTGGAAAATCTTCTAGACCATCTTGAGAATGTGCTTCCCATAAAGCACTTTGGAAATGCTAATCTAATGAAAAACTTCATCCTTCAACTGAGGGAAAAAAATATAAGAACCACCACTAGAGTAGTAACCATTTCCTGTGGGAATACTGACTCTTTCCAGTTATTAGCTGTTCCCTTTTAAGAGGGATCTCCATAAACATGTGAAAGCTCGTGTTGCTGCGATGGAGATTTTTGTTTCTTTAAGGCAACCATTTTGGCCTGATGTGACTCCGTAGAAAATGATGGCTTATTGCATAAATACCGATGGGAAGATTGTAGAAGTAGGGCATCAAAGCTCCCAGATATAGTTCTTTGAATCTTCTTTCAGGTAATCAGGCACCTCAGAACTCCTCACCCCCATGAAGGGAATTGGGACAGGGGGAGTTTAGTGTAATGAACCCTAGTCAGGGAGACAGCAGCAAAGCTGGAAGAGAGCTTTTTTATGTGAACATTTAGTGTAACCTCTGTCAGTTGCTTCATCTGTCTTTGTCGCATCACTTCATATGTACAACAAAAATGTTGTTTAGGGCAGAAGAGCAACCTTGTTTCATTTTACTTGCCAACCCTCATCAATTGGTAGAGGTTTCCTTGAATGTGCATCCCTGCTTAATGAGAAAGAATGCTGGGATTGGTTACTAATGTCTGCCCTGGGCATAGCTAGAAAGTGTGGCATCACTCCTGCCTTTCCTTTACCATCTCAGAGTGTAAGACTATCTAAGTATTCTTGAAGACCTGGGATACTTTACAATGGACACATAGGAGCCAGCTCCCAAATCTAGCTCTTGTTTTATAAACTTTGGTAATCTTTTACTTCATTTCCTCTCTCTCTCTCTCTCACCGCGCCCCCCCCCCCCCCCCGCGCGTTCTTTCTATCAATTCCCTTTCATCCATGGAGATTCCAAACTCTTGGCTTGTGGTCTCTGTAATAGCAAAGTAATGGTTTTCTACGGCAATCTTCCTATACTCCCTTTCTTTCACCCTCTTGCCAGAGATGAATCTGTTTTTACTAAAAGAAAAAAAAAGAAAAAAATACATATGTAAAAATCATACATCCTCACCATGTGCAAAAATCATGTGTTTGGCAGCAAGAACATCTTTCCAAGGCCAAATGGCATTTTCCTTTTCTTGCAAAACGAGCAAGAAAAAAAACCAACAAGCCCTATTTTCCCAGTAACTGGCACTGAATTATTGGCCCTTGTCAGTTGCCGCCTGAGGGGCCTCTTATCCTGGAAATCCGTGATGCTGGAGAACAAGTCCTGGGGCAATCTGAAATCTGGTTATAACTGCCTCTCCTGCTTTGCGTAGAGATGGAAACATGCAAAACCATGGTTGGCAAAACCTTCAAAACCTTTGTCATGAGTATTAGAGGGAGGGTGGTGTGGAGGGCAGATAGATCAAAGTGTCTGTAACAGCTCCATCACTTACCAGCTGTGTGATTTGGGGCAGGATTCTTAACTGCTCTGAGCCTGAAACTGCTCAAAAAAATGGTACTATAGTCCCCTTCCTCCTGGATTCAGTTGGTCACTATGTGCAAGGGTCCCCCAGAGAATAAGACAGGCAAAAGTCCCTGCCCTTGGGGAGGTGGGATGGGGTGGTAGGGGTGATGGACAATGGACTAGTTAATGGACTAGTTAATACACACGTTAATACCTGATGGTGTTAAATACCCAAAGGAAACTCGATCTGGGCAGGGAAATACGAGAAGCGAGGGTTGGGGTACCATTTCAGGTAAGATGTCCAGAGAAGGAGCCCCTAAGATGCCATGCAGGCAGACCAGGAGTTGATGAGGTCATGAGCCATGTGTCTACCTGGGGGATTAGGGCTCCAGGCAGAGGGAAAAGCAACGACAAAGTCCTCAGGTAGAAATATGCCCAGTGTGTGGGAAAAGCAAGGAAGCCCATGTGTCTGGGATATAGTGAGTGAGGCAGATAGGAGCAGGAGCTGAGAACAGGCGTGTGTGAGATGGTGAGGCAGGGCAAGGGGGAGAGGTCAGGTAGGACTTTTTAGGACTTTGTTGTTTCCTCTGAATGAGTTAGGAGACTATGGGAGCTTATTACACCAAAGAATGACATGATCTCATTTATATTGGGTTGTCGGAAAAGTCATGACGCATTTTTGCGATGAAAAAGAGAAAAAATAGGGCGTGAGTTTTCCGACAGCCCAATATATTAACAAGGACACTTGACCCCTGTGTTGAGAAAAGACAGGATGGCACGGGAGGCAAGGGTGGAGACAGGGAGATCTCTTTGGAGGCTGGTGCCATGGTCCAGGGATTGAGCCAGGGAGATATGATGGTGCCTGGACAGGAAGGGAGAGGAGGAGATGGCGGGAAGTGGGAAGGGACCTGGGTACATTTTGAAAGCCCCTAACCAGGTTGTGGGAAATTGGAACAATGTGAGAAAAGCCCCACCCAGTGCCCAGAATACAAGAGATATTCAGTTAAAATTAGGTCACTATTCTTAGTCGTTTGACCAGTTGTGCTTGCCCTCAGGGAGGAGGACGAATGAGGGACTAGGGGGCTCATGCGAGGGCACCCTCATTCACTCAAGCATTTCACCAGATGGTGCTCCCTTGCCAAGCTTGGTGGGATTAGAAAGGAGATGACAGCATGACTTACTCTACAGGTGTCAGTGCTTCAGGAAAGCAGGACAGGAGACTCTCCTTGACAGAGGGGAGGCAGAGAGAGAGAGAGGAAAGGGGTGAACAGCCATTTGGGGAATTTTGATTCGCAAATAATAAAAGCTTGCCAAGGATCACCTTGGAGGACCATGATCAGTGGAGAGAATTCTGGAGCTTATGTTAGAGTTGCTTTAGGGAGAAAACATTTGAGTTGGAACTGAGAGGTGAAACTGGTTCTTGGGCAGAAGTTTGTAGAGGGTGAACTCCTGAATGTGTCCCAATGACGACAGTGTTAGACTGTACACGAAACTGTGGGGAGTAAGTAGCCAGTGCTGCCTCCCACCGCCCTTACATGCTGTTGTCCCAGGGCTTCCTACCTGGTAAGCAGTGGTATGCCCCCACAGTTGAAGTTGCCTGGTGCTGAAGACATTCCTGAGAAGGAGCCATGGGACAGAGGACATGTGGAGGCTCTGGCCCAGGGCTGGCAAGTCCACAAGGAGCAGAGGGACCTCAAGATGTGTGATCAAGTCCCTGTGATGAAGGTGTCTGAACCAAGACCCAGAGAATGAGACAGAAGTGTCGCGTGAGTAGAGGAGGTCTAACTGGAGTTTCAGGGTTCCTGAGCTGGTGAGTGGAAAACTGCCTCCAACATTTTAATAGATAGGTAGTTATGTTAATGTTTTGGGAAAATACTAGTTTCCCTTTTACGGGAGTGACATGCAATCTTCTTTGAAAACGCATTGGTGGAAGCTTAAAAATAAGTTGACTTAATGGCAATGAATCTGTCAGTAACAGGCTAGGTAGTAAAAGGCTGGAGCCGGCCCAAGGGCCCCCGAAGGACAGCTGAAGTTTGGGAGCTGTGGACTCTACAGCTGCTTTGTCCTCTGGGTAGTAACAGCGGGAAGTTATTTGTGCTGGACTCGGGAGGGACACTCGGAGTTGGCAAGGCACTGGATGGGATCTGTTGTCACAGCTGAAACCTCCCTGGACATGGGGAGTCCTACATGTCAAAGGACCTTTTTCTGCTTTCCAGATGTTTTCATCTCTAAGAGTAGGAACGAAGGGAGCAAGATGTGGGAGAGACAGTCCCGGGACCTCTTCTGTTTACACAAGAACCCAAGGGCCACCCTTTAGCCTATCTGCTTTTCACTTGCTCTCAGGAATTCCTTTCTCTGGCCTAGGAGAGGAGGCTTGACAGCAAGTGCTTTGCTCACCTCCCACCCAGGTCCAGCCCAGCCACTGGTCTCCACAGGATGGCTTCCTCTCCATATAATTTGTAAAACACAGACCTTTAGAAAGCAGAGTTAAATAGTGGCTCAGTTCCCCACCATGGGAAGGGGCAGGGCGGGACTGCAGGATCAAGCCAGCCCCGACCCTGCTCTCCTGACTCTGTCCTCCTTTCTGCCGCATGACTGTGTCCTTCAGAGCTGACCAGACCTCCAGCCTTGTATCTGTGTGGAGGGCTTGGGGAGACAGTGAGATGGGCCCCCATGAGGGCCATTCAAGAGCCTCAGGGTGGGAAGCAGTGAAGAGTTATTGTTACACTTTCTGGCCAACAGCACGCCAGGTGTTGGTATGAGACAGAAGCTCCCAACGGAGCCTGGTGGTCTAGGTTGGAGCCCCTGTGCCCCCAAGGACCAGCTCTGTGAGCGTAAGGAGCTACTCATCTTATAGGTGACTCAGCGTCCTCATCACCAGAAAAAGGTCTTGCCAGCACTCCTCTCACAGAGCTGTTATGAGGATCAGATGATATCTGTACGTACAGGGCCTGTGCCTGGCACACAGTCAGATCTCAATAAATGAGAGCTATTATTATTTTCATTGTCGTTGTTATTGGAATTAGTTCCTATAACAAATCTTCGCCATTGAACAAGAATGTGTGATGTCTGTTGCTTATTTGATGACCTCCAGGGGCTTATACGTCACCCTCACTATGCTACTGTGTGGGCCCCAGCAGCACACCCAAGGAACATTCAGGCTGGGGGTCTCCCGTGTTATTTCTGTCTTGGAGACTGTCTTCAGAGGACCGAGCTTCGGTGGCCTGGCCCTCCCCAGTGCTCTGCTGGCACTCCCGGGATGAGGGCGTCGGACACTCCACATCTCAGCTGTCTTCAGTCCAGCTCCCCAGGGACACCAAGGACAAGCTCTGAGATTTCCTGTGTACACAGGCATGAGGGTGGGCACCCCATTTTCACTTTCTCCACAGCCCTGTGAAATAAGGACCAATGTCCATTTCATGACTAAGGACACAGAGACCCAAGAGTGTCAGTGACTTGTCTAAGCTGACCTGGCCTCTGTGTGTCAAGTCCAGGTTTTGATCCTACTGGCAGGTCTCCTAACTCCAGTCTCTCCCTCCTGGGTCATACCTCCCAACTGGTGCCTAAGTGTTAGAGTTTCAGAGCCCTGTGGCGGGATGTCCAAGGGGGAGAGAGGGATCTAGCTCTTCCTCCATCCCAGCTCCTGGAGGGTCCTGCCTTATTGAGACCTGGGAGACAGCCCAAAGCTGAAGCCAGAGGAGGATTCCTAACAAGACTCTCAGTTTTCCCCTTGAGCTGCTGAACACACAGGATGGGGTGGGAGTGGCCTAATAGATGTCACCATGGGCCACCCTCTGTTTGCTTCTCCAAATCCTAATAAAGCCCCCTCCTTCTCAAGACCGTCTGACAGCCCCAGCTTTGAGCTTCCTGACCCCTATATTCTCACTCCCAAGTGTGCACCGCGTGGGGCCAGGAGGGAGCTTCACACTGTCCTTAGATTTTGGGACATTTTTCCTAGCACATAGACTCACAGGGGCAGGGACTACACGGGGAGGGAGAAAGAGAGGAAACATAAACTTCAGGGTCAGACTGACCGCATAGGAGCCATGACTGTGCCCTTTTGAAAATGTGTGACCTTTCTCCATAATTTTGAGCCTCAGTTTCCTCATCTCTAAAATGGGCATAACAATGCTTGCCTCACAGAACTGTAGTGAGGAATGGAGAGGATCAGGCATGAAAATCCCTGAGGTAGTTAGTGCTTAATGCAATCACAGTCCCCTGTGTCTGACTCCCCGCCCCTCCCCCTTCCCACATACACACACGCCAAACTGGGGTGCCAGGCTGGGCAGAGCCAAGTCTGAGCCAATGCTGCTTAATGGATAGATCGTTTCTCCTTAAGAACATGCTGTGTGTCTGTTGCCTGGGGCCCCCTATGCATGTCTCCCACCAGCTGTGTGACCTCAGGGGGATCCCTTTCCTTCTCTGGGCCTTAATGTTCTTCCAAGCAGGGATGGGTGCTCTCTAAGGCTTCTAAGTTTGGACATTCCATGGTGCCAGGCAGTTAAGGGTGGCCAGGGCAGCTGGTCTGGCTGGGGGCAGAAGGCTCCGACCCTTTCTCAAGGCCTCCTTGGCCCAGGTGACCAGCCAGATGGTTAATTAGTACTCTGGCAACTTGGTAACCAAGGTCAACAGGTCAGAAGTTAATCATTTCCTCAAAACGCAAGCAAACACCCCATTTCCACATGCACGGGGATAATAAAATCACACAACCGGGCAAGGCTCAAGGCCACATTTTCTGATCTGGATTGACCCCAATTAGCCAGGTGACCTTGGGCAATCGCCTTCTCCACCCTCACCTCAGTTTGCTCCTCTGTAGAATAAGAGCTTGGGACCCAGAGGTATTTATTACACAGGACTGGAACTACCTGATGGAGGCAAAGGTTGGGAAAGTGATCTGGGGCCAGGCGTGCCCCACTCGGTCCTCTTCTGACACAGCCTGGTCACTCACCTTCCCCAGAACACGTGCCTCTTGGGCTTCCCAGCCCTGTGCCTCCCAGGAGCTGTTTCTTCTGCGCAGCCTGGCCTGCCCTTTAGCGCTTGAAATCTGATGGGTCCCATTCTCTCACCTGGCCACATCCCTCCCCTCAGAAAGGGAAGCCTCCGGTGCCCTCTGTGGCTCCCCCGACCCCTCTACCCTCTGCCTGTGGGTGACGGAAAGGTCCACCCAGTGCCAGACACAGGTGATACAGAGCTGGGGGGGCTGGAGGGCCTTCAACTTCCGCCCGAATTGTATCTTCCTTAGGGCACGACCCACGTCTCCAGTGTGGCAGAGAGGGTTGAACAGGATGCACACTGCAGGGGCACCACACAAAGCTGCACGTCTGGAAAAGACATCTGTCTGGTGGGTTTGTGAACACGTGGGAACTTGTGTCCAGAAATAACTGAACACACAGTCTCTAGGAGAATGCGATTTAATATCAGACTTCCCATGAAAATATACCCATATCCAAAGAACAAACAAAGCGCCTCTAATGGAGGAGGGGGGTCGAGCCTGGCTCTGCTGTGGACCCCTGGGTAAACTGCCCACCTGTTTAGATGTTGCTGCCCTCACTTTTCCCAGAGGTGAAATGAAAGGAGGCCAGTCCCAAGGCCATGTCCAGCTCTCAGCTCCCAACACTGTGGGTCTCGACGGCCTCCCAGCAGCCACTATGCCTGTTGGGGACAGACTCTGCTTCTAGAGAGCATGCGTCTGTGGTGGACTTCCTCCCCATCTGACCCCAACTGTCTGCGTTGGCTTCCCTGCGGCTTTCCAGGTGCAGAGCCCAAACACCCTTGCTTCCCTGCCCGGCGTGCACCATGAGCCCAGTGGCTCCAGCTTCCAGACAATGAATCAAATGTGCAGTCCCCCCAGCAGGCTGCCTTGTTATCCTTTTCCCAGGGTGAGCAGCAGAGGAAACAAAAGGAAGAAAAGTTCGATGTTACAAAGCAAGAGAAAAAAGCTTATGGGGAGAGTGCCTGCTAAATGTTTGCTTTCTCTCTCTTCATTTTGGAGTAGGGATGAGGAGAGGTGGGTAGTGTGCTGGCTGTAAAGTGTCACTGCAGCTGCCTAGGGCCTGGCCTGGTGTCTGTCTGAGGCTCTGCCTCTTTAAGAGAACCCTGGGCCAAGATTTATTGGCTGCCGAGGCCCAGCTGCGTGTGTGGCTTCGGTGTTTACAGGCCTGGGGAAGGCTGAGGTTTCTTTTCCCAGGCTGCACAGCAGTGGTGAGCCGGAGTTTGGGCAAAGAATGGCTGCCATTCATGGTGGAGTTTGTAGCAGGACTTGGTGTGCAGCCCAGGGGAGCAGGAGGCCTTGTGCTTATAACGGAAAGGGATGAAAATCCCACCCTGCTGGTGCAGACTGGGAGAGGCGGAGGAGAGGGCTTGCTCCCTCAGAGTGTCTGGGCACCCTTGCCAGGGCCTGGTGGACAGGCAAGAGCCATTGACTGCATGTCCACGCTGGGTGCGCAGGTACTGGAGACAGCCCTGGGCAGGGTGGGCAAGATGTGCCCACAGGAGCTGAGAGCATGGTGAGACCCTCGAAGCAAATCAGGCCATTAATTAAATAACGCAGATGAGGGAGGGGTGGACAGAGGGGTTGCCCCCTGCATGCCAGGGGTGCACAGGGGCAGACAGCGTGTCCTTGGCGTGGGTACTTCAGCAACCCGAGTCTTCATTTGCTCATCTGGGAAGCGAGAAGAACGACATTGGGCTCCTAAGGATTTGTGGGGGTGAAATAATGTAATGTGAGCAAAAGGCCTGGCAGACCAGTACTCAACAGCGGCTTTAATTTTTACCTCCACCTCTACTGCTCATTGTGTTGGGGAGCGAACGAACACAGCTTCTCTAGCGGTGTGGTGATCTGAGTACTGGCAAGGCCTGGTTTCAAATCTCAGCCTTGGCTGTGCTGATCATGGGACACTGGGCGTTGCACTCAGGGTGGGAGCACCACCGGTGGGCTCTGCCCCTCCCACCACATCTCCATCATGACCCGCCCGTCTTTCAGGAACGAGAGCAGATGTTCACTGATCACTTACTACAAATTGGGAGGTGAGCCAAGTATGTGACCCGCTGCATCACTGTTTATGACTGTGAACTTCTGATTGTGGAAATGTTCGAAGGTATGAAGTCTGTCCTCTGCATCTGTGGCTTTGGCATCTGTGAATTCAACCAACCTCAGATTGATAATACTAAAAAAAAAAAAAAATCCCAGAAGCTCCAAAAAGCACAACTTGAGTTTGTCGTGCACTGAGTACTACACTGAACCCACGAGAACAAAGCAATGTGTAGACACACTCTGCGGTAGCCTATATACAAATACAGGTTAGATGTAAGTACTACGCCATTTTATATAAGGGGCTTGAGCATCCATGGATTTGGTATCCGCGGGCATCCTGGAACCAATCTCCTGCAGATACCAAGGGAAAACTCGACAGAAACATATGCGATGGTATTGCGCCCCCTTGGATTCACCTCCCAGCTCCAATAATGATTGACGTTTGCCATTCTTTTTTTTCACGCATCCCTCTGACGTTCTTCTTTTTTGCCTCTTCCTCCTCTTCCATTTCTGTCTTTACTTTCTCACTCCCACTCTGTGGGAACATCTAAATCAAACTCCAGACCTCATGCCATTCACCTGTAAATACCTCAGGACGGGTGGCTGCTGGATACAAAAGTTTTACCAAAAAAAAGCAGAACGTGTCAGACCTAAAAAAACAGTAATTTTAATATCATCCGATATTCAATCTGTGCAACATCTCACTTAATCCTCAAAATAATCTTTTGGAATTAAGATATGGTTGCTCCCACCTTTCAGGGGAAGTGGGGAGAATGAGACATTCAGTGACTTGTGTGCAGTCACTCAGCTTGGCACCATCTCCTGGGTCCAGTTGGCTGGCATGTCCTAGAGACAGGATTGGGACGCAGACAGTCTAATCCCAGAGCCTGAGCCCTTACTTTCCCAACCATCCCTGAGCTGCAGAGCCCGTGGTCACTCACCCGGGAACCTCACCTGCAGGTCAGTCCCTTCTCAAGCCTATTTTCCTTATGCTTTGCATGGAACTCAGCTTTCTCATGCCTAAAATGGTAGCCTCACAACACCTTCTCCAAGGCTCATTCATTTTTTAGTGTTTTTGAGAACTACTCTATGACTATGTTGTCTTAGCGCTGTTGGGGGAGCTTGCGATCCAGCAACGAGCCAAGGAGAGTCTTTGTTGTCATGGAGGTGACAGGCTACACCCTTGCTATTCACATGGTGGTCCCCTGGAAGCTGGATAGAAATATGGTCACTCAGCACCCTGCCGTCCCCTGCCCCCGCCCCCTGGCTCCCGCTGCACTGGAATCTGTATTTTAACAAAATCTGTGAGATTCATTCCTAGGCACATTGCAGTTTGAGAAGCACTGATTTGGGCTATAGTTCTTATTCTGGGCTACACATTAGAATCCTCTGGGGAGCTTTAAAAAATACCAGGCCTGGAACCCATTCAGGAAGCATTAAATCAGAACCACTGATGATGTTTACAAGTCTTCGTGCAGATAGGATTGAGAACTCTTGGCCCAGTTTGATTGTTTTAAGGATAAACGAACTGGGGTGAAATCTCTAGCCATAGTACCCAGGACACAATAGGTGCTAAATTAGTGCTCTAGTTTTTCCTCTTGTGGTCTCAACCTTGCTCCCAGATACCCTCCACTCCCACCCTACCCAAAGCGCACGTTCTTGGGTGGCTTATCGTTTTTCCAAGTCCA
Source organism: Hipposideros armiger (assembly GCF_001890085.2). Lineage (NCBI taxonomy): Eukaryota > Metazoa > Chordata > Mammalia > Chiroptera > Hipposideridae > Hipposideros > Hipposideros armiger. The sequence goes on along the minus strand of NW_017732002.1, from coordinate 39,132 downwards.
AAAACATTCTTTGGCCTCATGAGCTTCCAACCAGAGTGTGGTCCCTTGCTGGGAACCCCCAGAACTGTCAGCGTGGGGCCTTCTCCCAGAAAGTCAGCCTGCAGGAAAGACACGAGTTTCTTTCCTCCATGACCGGATTTACAGAGCTGGGCTGAGAGCTGCAAACAGAAATAAATAAATAAATAAGGTCTCAACCACGTGTGCAAAGAGCTTTTCTTTCACCACGGCTGAATCCCAGTCCAGACGTTATCTCATCTCATCTTGCTCTCCTGCCAGGTGACACGGTGCAGGGCAGGTGCCACCAGCCACGCTTACCAGGCAGAAGCTGCAATCTGAGTCATTGGGCATGCAGGAGAGGGCACTGACCCCAGACCCTGGGGCAGAACAGTGGCCCACGCCCAACCTGGGCCTCACTGGGTGGCCTCAGGGACAGAAATGTTTTCCTGCTGGTGGTGGCATTGGCAGAATCCCAGGGTGGTGGGGTGGGCCTGTGTGAGGTTACTGCTCTCTTCCCCTTCTGCAGACCACCAGGACGCTGTGAATGGGCTGTTTACAGGCCTGTAAATGAGCCACAGCCCATGGGAGAGGCTTCAGAGGAGCCAGAGGCTCTTCTTCAGAAGCTGGCAAGGGTCAGGTGTGCTGGAGAAGGGAAGGGAAAGAAGGATGGACGTAAAGGCTATAAGCTGTTTCCTGAGAAGCCAGCATTTCATGCGGATTCTCTATCTGGCCATTAATTCAATAGGAGGTACCACTCCCCTCCCTTTATAAACGGGGAGACTGAGACCTGGAAATGGGAAGGCACTTCCCAGGCCATGCAGGCCGTTCTGGGGGGGTAGTGAGGTCCCTAGAGAGTAGGGGCCCAAACACTGAACTGGGACATATCCCCCGACCCTAGACCTTGGCCATTCTAGGATTGGGAGATACGAGGCCAGCAGGCAAAGTATGGAAAGGGCACTCAGGCAAAACTGGGCTCTAATCTTACCTTTGGTCCTTGTTGGGGACTGTGGGCAAGTCACTTCACCTCCCTGTGTCTCAGATTTTCTCACCTGTCCCAGAGTGGTACTACCTCTGACCTCCCAGTGTGGCTTTGAGGAGTCATTGAGTAATAAAATGGGTTGTGAAGAGCTGACAGAAGAGCTGCCTGAATGACACAGCCACTCTACAAGGGGTGTTAAGTAACATGAGCACATGCCACCCCTCCCCACCTCCGAGCCCACAGTAGACGCCACTAACTGATCACAGCACTTCCTCCCCTGAGTATGATGGACCTGTCACAGAGTGCCTCTCAGGCCAAAGTGCTCCAGGAAGCCACTTCCATCTGGCAGAGCTTGCATTTGAGAAGAAGTCCATCTTCTAGTCTTACCTCGTCTGCTGAGAAGCTGCTGCTCTGGAGGCAGGCATCTCTAGGAAAAGCCAGAGCTTGAGTGAGAAATGAAGCAGGAAACCAGGACGGGGGGCGAGAGAGGAGACCGAGACAGGGTGAAGGGTTCTGAGCACTGAACGCACAGCGGGCAGTGGGTGGGGTGTGTAGAGCAAGCAGCAATTAAGAGGCGCTGGCACCAGCAGAGGGGCCCCTCTTAGCTGAGGCACTGCCCTTGGTCAGGGACTTGCCTCTGCGTCTTATTCTATGAGCACAAAGTTTCTGTGGGGTCCTTTCCTTTATTATTTTGACTTTACATATAAGGAAACTGAGGCTGGGAGAAGTTATAGTCAGGATGGAGTATATGGAGGTGACATTGGCACCCAAGTTTGCTAGATCCTAAAGCCCACACTCTCCATGCTGCCTCTCAGGAAGCACAGCCGTTTGCCTAGGGGTCCTCCCTTTCCCGAGCAGGGCTGGGTCTGGGGGTGACCTGTTCTGGCCCCAGCATTCAGGAGCAGGAAGGCTGGGTCCCTGCCAAGACATTCATTGTGTGACGCTGGCCAGGGGAGTTTTGCTGGCACTTGTTTTTCTACTTTTCCAATCCCTGAGGCATTTGAGTTTGTGAACCCTGGAACAGGGGACAGAACAGTGGTTGGGAGTCCCTCTCAGCCATTGTCTTTTATGATGCAACCTCAGGCAACTCTCCGTTCCTTTCTGGGCCTCAGTTTATCCATCTGTAACTGGGAGCCTTGTGCTCAAGGTGGGGTCTGCAAAGTCTCAGCATCGGCCTCCCCAGGGAGCTTGTTGAAAGGTTTGAATTTCTGGTCCCTGGATCAGAATCTGTACTTTCCCAGGGCCCCAGGCCATGTACAAGTTCACAGGAGGTTGTAGATCCATCCAGCTCCTGAGCTCTAGGGTCCCTTGCATACTCATCAGCTTGGGCATCCTGTGATTCACCAAGTCAGCCCTTGAGGCCTGGCCAAACCTTGAAGCCCCGCCTTGTTCTTCCATCCAAGAAGGATGAGCCAGGTATGCCAGGCAAGGCCCGTGTCAGGGGCAGAATGGTGAGCATCCTGTAAGAAGGCAGTGGGTCGGCCAGGGATAGCTGGGGAGCCCAACCAGCCCCCATAGATCTCCTAGGCTGGGGCAGGAGGGCAGGCACACCAACACACAGAAGCAACTCAGGACAGCAATCTGGGCACGGGATGGGAGGGGGATGGAGGCTGCAGGAGGCCGGAGCAGGATGTAGTCAGGGTGGGCCTGGGCCAGGGAGGCTGAGAAGAAAAGACCACCATTTTTGGACTCCAGGCCTGGAGAAAAAGATTCTCTCCATGCTCTGCACGTGACCCCAAGGCCCAATAGGCGATATCTCAAGGCTCCATCACAGAGCAGTGGGGGCCACAATTAAATTTAAATGCTCATCCATTTTCTCCACAAGCACAAGCATTTTCCATCCCTTTTATGGATTTCTGAGGAATGATAAAATGCAGCTGTTTTGGCTCTTGAGCCAATGAAATAATGAAAGGTAGCCTGAGTCCCCTCCAGGGAAATCAGCGGCTTATTTATTTATTTTGACTCCAAGACTTCTATCTAGGTCTGGTAATGAACTTGAGCTTCTAAATCTGTCCCTCTATCACCCTAGCCCTCACCTCAAATCACTTTTTGATGACTTCTTTGTAGACACTCAAAAAGCTTCTGGTGAAGTGACCTTGGTCAGTTTTTTTTTGTTTTTTTTAAAATTTTTTATTGGGGAATCGGGGTAGGGGAACAGACAAGTTGCTGCCCTTTTGTTCTTCAGTCTAGTTGTGGAGGACGTCGCTTCACTGGCCCATGTTGGTATTATCATTGTGCTCTTCCCGGCTGAGGCAGGTCAGTTGCCGGCCACTGGACAGCCTCTCACAGCAGCTCTTGGCAGCTCATGCCGGCTGCCAGCCACTCACGGTAGATTTACTGCAGCCCACTGCAGCCTCACTGCAGCCTACGCCATTGCTGGCAACTCACGGTCGCCCAGCTCCAGGTCGAGCTGTTGTTCACCATCTTAGCTGTAGAGGGCGCAGCGTCACTGGCCCTCATGTGGGATCCGAACCGGGGCCCTGCTGCTCTGAGCTGACATCCCAAGCCAGCTCTTAACCAACGCGCCACTCTGTTGGCCCGACCTTGGTCAGTTTTTATGCTCACTTTCCTCTTCCGAAACAAACAAAAACAAACAAACATAAAACCCCATAGATTTCCTAACCCTTATGCAATGCAGAACCCTTGGTATGATTAAATGAGAGATTGCAGGCCAGGGTCCAGCAGAATGCCTGGCACACAACAATGCCATTTGCCTGCCTGTCGGCCTGCCTTTCAGATCTCCTGGGGGTTAAGGAATTTATGTAAAGCAAGCTGCCTGTTTGCTGTTCCTGCTGGGCCCCAGGCAGTGTCACTTCCTTCACCATGAAAACAGCTCCAGGCACAAGATTGCTCAGGCCTATACTTTCATTTGGGCCTCACAGTAACCTGAGACAGCTAGGACCCAGAAAATCCTTGAGTCTCTGTTACTTATCATCATCAACTGCTTAGGCCAATGAGCTATTTTTGACTTCCTAACATTATAACTGTATGAAGTGGGTTGACTGGTATCCCCACAGAAGATATGCCCAAGTCCTAACCCCTGGTACCTGTGAATGTGAAATAGCCCCTAATTTGGGAATAGAACCTTTGCAGATGTAATTAAGTGAAGGATCTTAAGATGAAGTCATCTTGGATTTTGGGTGGTCCTCAATCCAATGGCTGGTGACCTTATAAGAAAATAGAGATCTGAGATGCAGGGAGAACGCCCTGTGAGGATGGAGGCCGAGGTTGGAGTGATGCGTCTACAAGCCAAGGAATGCCGAGGATTGCCGGCAGGCCCTGGGAGGAGGAAGAGGCAGGACGGGTTCTCCCTGAAGCCTCTGAAAGGAGTATGACTCTGCTATCATCTTGATTTCAGATTCTGGCAGAGAATAAATTTCTGTCCTAAACCACCCAGACTGGTAATTTATTACAACAGCCTTAGAAAACTAATGCACCATGTAAATAATAAGAAATTTAAAATAGAGACTCTCCATGTGTTTGAGATATTTTTAGAGAGGCGAGGCAATGAGGCCCCCTGACAGAGCAGGAGGACACTGAGAGGCACATCACTGTGCAATGGGGCCTCTGGGGGCACAGAGGCCAGAGGGCCGGGTGGTCAGCAGTGCTACCAGGGAGGCAGCCTGCACTTGGGCTTTGAAGCACTCTAAGCACTAGAGTATCATAGATTTAGGGTGCCTTGGTCCATGTCAGAGTTTGGAGGTGGGCGTTAGAGTGCTGCGTGTGGGTGGTAGTGCATTACAGGAGACAGGAGAGACAATGGCTCTCAGGGAGTTGTGGGAAATCAAGTCACCTAGCTTATTTATCATCCTTAGAAGGCCTTGGGTGCTATCTACTGGTCCAGGGGCAGGTATTGTGGAGATTACTGTGTTCCCGTCAGTGGACCCAGTGTGGTGGGAAACCAGATTTAAATTATGCGCTATCCCTTCCAGTTTAAATGGAGGGGGGAGTCAGAGAGATGGACGACTTCAGCCTGAAGAGTGATGGTCACAGAGGCATGCAGACAAAATACAAGGAGTCTTCCCCCTGGGCTGGGGTGTCCAGGGAGACTTCCTGGCCTACATGCTGGGTTTGGTCCGTGAGGTCCAAAAGGGGGAGCTCTGGCTGATCTTTGAGCAGGGGAACCATGAGGTGCTCCAGGAAGAGTGACATGTAGGCCTGGGGGTGGGGGCCCAGGACAGAACAGTGAGCAGGGAGCAGGGAGGGAGGGTATGGAAGAAGGAGGACTGGGGAGAGGGAGACTCAGCTCGCAGACATGTTCCAAAATGCTTTGTGACCACACAGGGGAAGGGCAGAGGACAAGAAGGTGGGCCATGACTTGGGCTCAGAGGCCAGAAAACCCATGTGTTACTTGAGGGCCCTGTTTCTTCATGGTGGGGCTGAAGACAAGGCTGGGCCTGCAAGAACCCTCCCCTGGCCAGACAGATGGACAGATCGCCACACAAACCCATGCACACACAGGCACACAGACACACACAGACAAAACACACAGGGATGCCTACAAAGCTATCCACAAAGACAAACATGCTTAGCACATGCATGTGCACACACACACATGCAGACACACTCACAAAACACATTCACATGTGCGCACACACAGACACACAGGGAGCCTGTTTCCCCACCCACCTGCCTCTTACTCTTTCTCCTCCCCACCCCCACCCCCACTCCATAGTCCACTCCCTACTGATAGGGAGGGTGGGTGAAGCCCGGCCCTTGCCCAGAGGCAGTGAGGGAGAGACCAGAGCAGAAGCCCAGGGCCCCAGAGAGAATCATAGCTCTCTGGAAAGGCCAAGGGCAGTGATGAATGGGTACATAGGTGGGCACTGGGCGACACACAGACGCCCGGAGAGACTGGCCCATCGACACACTGAGAAACTGAGAGACACACAGACTATAGTCACACCATGATGTGGATAGAGACACTCAGGTACACACCACACAGACACGTGGACAGACACACACACTTACCCACACACAAACACACACACAGGACAACACACACAGACACACTGGCATGAACACACACAGACACACATAAGCACCCTGACAGAAAGAGATACACACACAGACAGCCAATCAGAAACACACAGACACATACGCATACACACAAAGACACACAGACGCATAGCCAAATCGACACAGGCAGAGTTATGGAGACAAAGAGGCTTTGAGCAAGACCAGCCCTCCCCCAGAACCCAGACATCCCAGCTTTGCAGTCCCCCTAGGAACCCTCTGAAACGCCAGGAGAAATTCCTGGGATATTAGCTAAATTTCAGACACAAACATTCCGGCCTCCCTCTCCAGATGTACCGCTTGTGAAAGCCTGCACAGCCCTCTCTCGGCTCGCTCCTCAGGGCCCCCACTCCCTGGCTCCTAGAAATGCTGCCTGTCAGCTCAGTGAAGGGGGGTGGTCCAAGAGAGGTGCAGGGACCACATCTGCACACCGAGGGGATCCTGACAGATGTGGGGGTCAGGTAGATAGAGGGGTTCCTTGTTGCAGGGTGGGGGTGTTGCCCAATGCCAGGGCTGGGCAGGCCCTGGTGATGTGTGGGGAAGGCTCTAGAGTGAAGTTAGAAACCCCGAGTTAGAGCTCAGCTCCACACCAGAAGGCTTGGCTCATCACAGGGGCCTTGTAAGGCACAGGCCTTGCTCACCACCACACAGACACACTGGCCGCCTCTCAGCTATAGGAACATGTTACGTTCTTCCTACCTCAGGGCCTTTGTACACACTGGTCCTTCGGGCTGGGGCGCTCCCCTAAGTCTGCCTCCACCTCAGCATAAATGTCACTTCCTCAGAGAGGTGTTCCCCCCACCACACTAGGCCTCTTATTTCCTCTTACAACACCTGGTTTTCCCCCCTCATAGCCCTTATCTCAGTTTGTAGTTGCTTCTTTATTGGTGAAGTTATTATTCTAAGGTCTTTCTCCTCTGGGCTAGACCAGAAGCTCACCGAGGACAGACAGCATATCTGTTAGAGTCAGAACTCAGTACATACCAGTGCTCAGCAAACAGGGGTTCTGTCCCCTGGGCCATACATGCCATTTAAAAAATCCTCTTCCTTAGTTTCCACATCTATAAAATGGGTTGAAACTGCATGTCCCTTGCAAGGCTCTTATGAGAAGAAAATGAGATGATGAATGTGAAAGGGCTTTTGGCAAATGTCCTTTTGTCTCGTGTGAGGGCTGCGTGATCTTCCTTCGTAAACTTCTGACAAGGATTGGGAGTAACCCAGATTTAGACACAGACAGGGCTCTGTAAACATGTGCCTAAAAGTGCTTGGCTGCCTGAGAAGTATGCTTTCAGAAGTGCTATGAAGGATCGTAACTCTTTGCTGATGCCTGGAATTCCACTGTTCTTATCACAAATCTGTGTCAACTCCAAGCCCATTAGAGTAATCAGTCACCCGCCATCAAAAGAAAGAGGTGGCGAGACAGAGCTTTCCCTGAGACACAAGCAGCCTGAAAATCTGGGTGTTTCACACCCAAATTAGCCTCATGTCCTAGTACCTGGGACATCAGGGACAAAGCCGGCGCCACTCTGTGGGATATCCCAGGAGAAGCCATATTTTGTACTCTTCACCTACAAATCCACCATCTCCATCTCCTCATGGTCACGAGGGAACTTTGGCTTCCTGCAGAGGGTAGGACCATACCTGCCAAGTAGCTTTGCCTCTTGAGAGGTGGTCGACCAAGCTATTTAACATCTTTGAACCTCAGTTTCCCCATAGCTCCCCTACTCCATGTTTTCTTTTTTCCTTGAAAATAAAGTGGCTCAGCAGATGTGCACGTCCCCGATAGTGTTCCTGACACACAGTAGTAACTCAGGAATTGGTGACTGCGATTCTGCTGCTGCTGACGATGATGAAGTAGGGAGGATGTCCCTACATGATGATGGAATGTGAGTTTGTTGCCCTCAGCAGACGCGGCTGGGTCTGAGATATGGGCCTGCCTGCCTCCCACCAGGACAATACCTGCTTTGCAAGAGGCAGCTCATTATGTCAGAAATATATGTTCTGTCGTAAAGAGTTTAATATTTTAGCTCCTAATTGCGTTACCAGAGACAGACAGCTGTTTATCCTCATCACTCTCCCATCGCTGTCTTTGGCAGGACCCTCCGGGCCACTCCAGGTGTTTCCTTTTCCTCCTTTGAAAATCTGCGATGGCCATATAGGCACCTCCAGGCTGTTCAGTGTGTTCAGCGGTGAGGGGTGCCAGCAGGCGGGAGCCTGTGCTTGGCACCGTGGAGGGTCAAGGGGACCCTCACCTCCTTTTATCTGCCCGCAGCTTCCCTCTCTGTTTATGAAGCACCGTGCCAGCCATCGGCTCACCTGATTCTTACAGCAGTCCTGCAAAACAGGAACTGTTATTATTGATCCCATGATACAGAGGAAGGAACTGATGCTAGGAGAGATTGTGGATTTAACTCATTCATTCAGCCATTCTTTTGGATAGGAGCAGCATTGTGGAAAGTACTAGTGATATTGAAATGCATAAGACCCAGCCCCCACCCTCAGGGACACCACAGTCTGGCCCAGATGGAAAGTGACAATGGCACAGCCACCTTTGGGGTATCACTGCCTCCCCAGGTAGCGCTCACCGGTGGTAGTGTTACTTCCAAAATAGAAAACAATCGCAGCTCCAGAAGTCTGGGATGGGTTACCCTCTGTGTAAAGCCCCAGATTCTAAATTTTCTACTTAAATTCTTGTCTGAATCAGCCTCCCCCGACCGTTCTTCACTACATGGAGCCTTACGGAACGTTGTGCTCATCACTTACCCCAGACACACGCGACAGCCCGCTCACTGACCACACAACGCCCGCCCTTTCCAACTGCTTGTCTTCCCTGTTACTGGAACCCTGATGCTGGGTGATGGGCAGAGACTCTGGTATCAAGGCCCTTTGGAAGCCCCAGTATAAACAGACCATGGTAATCCTAATCATGGTAATCAGTGTAAACCAATTATGGTAATCCTAATCCCCTTTGCCAGGTACTCCCCCCAACCTTCCTTGCAACTAGGGTGACCGCTCCATGACAAAGTCAGGGGACTCTTAAGTGTTGAATATTTGTGTCCACCTCACATTAATATGTTGAATCCTAACCCCCAAGGTGGTGGTGTTTGGAGGTGAGGCCTTTGGGAGGTGATTCGGTCATGAGAACGGAGCCCTCATGAATGGAATTAGTGCCCTCATAAAAGAGATCACAGAGAGAGCTCTCTCCCACTCTGCCTGCTAATGTGAGACTACAACAAGAAGTCAGCCATCTGCAACCGGAAGAGGGCCCTCGCCAGAATCCAACTATGCTGGCACACCGACCTCAGACTTCCAGCCTCCAGAACCATGAGAAATAAATTTCTGTAGTTATAAGCTACCCAGTCTATTGTACTTCATTATAGCAGCCCAAACGGACTAAGATGGGATATTTGCTGGAGAGCTTCAGACAGAAGGTGGAAGAGAATTCCCTTGAGTCTCGCCTTCCTCTTCCTCTTATCTTGAACATGTTTGTGGGCAGATGAGATGTTTGGCGCTGCAGCAGCCATCTTTTGATCATGTGATAATAGACAAAGGGCAAAAAGCGAGTATGCTGAGAAAGGCTGAGAAATGCCTGGGTGTTTGCGGGCATTGTTGGTTCACCGGCTGTGTGGCCATGGGCTCCCCGCAGCTTGGACAGACCTCATTCCAGGACTTTCACCCCAAGACCATGCTGCTCTGGCGTTCTTTTGTAGAGATGACACGGCCCTCCCACGGACGCTACTCTTTGGGTCTCTTTTCCTTGCACTGGCTGCATTCTAACAGACGCCTGAGCCAACCTCTTCCATCCCCCTGCCTGGAATGCCCTTTCCCCTGGTTTTGCATTGAAAACCCCTTCTCATTTTTTAAGACCCAACTCAAGAGTCCCTTTCTGAGAAGTCTTCTTTGATTCCTCCCTCACCCCACTCTGACCACAAAGTTGAACGTCTTCTCATCTGAGTGCCCACAGCACTTTGTTCATACCCTTTTATAAGCCAAAAACCATCAATCTGTCACTATCCATTTTCTTTATCTGTTTCTTTTACCTTGGGAGGTCCCAGCCAAGGAGGTGCTTAGTCAAGGTCTGAGTGATAAGGGCTTGGGACATGCCCTTATATCATGGAATCCTCCCAGTGACCTTGGGAACCATGATTGAGCTTCACCTCCATTTGCAGGTCAGAAAACTGAGGGCAGAGGGGGACAGAGGAAGTCCTGGAATGAGGTCTGTCCAAGCTGGAGGTAGCCCATGGCCACACAGCCTGGGGATGCTGCTTCTGTCCTGCCTGGACTCTGGCCCCCACAGCACATCTCCCTGTTGTGGTAGATGCTTTCTGCAGTGGGGCATTCACAGGGCAGCAGGAGGCACAGCCAGGTGCTCAGCCCGGGGCAGCGAACAGACCTTGCTTGTCCTGGCACAGCCGCTGCGGTAGGATGCAGGGACCATTCTTGAGGCAGCTGGGGCTGGGGCCCATCAAAAAATAAGACCCAAGCAGGGCCTGCTGGGGGATGAAGTCATGTGGAAAAACACTCAAGTCAGAACAAAACTGTCTTTCTGCAAATGACTTCATCACGTTGCCAGAAGGCTCGGATCACTCCACCTCTCACCTCTTCCAGCCCGCCCCCGGGGTTGGGGAAGACCAGTTCCCCGGGTCCTGTTACATCACTTAGGCAAAAGTAAACGTTACAGAGACCCACACACGAGGTGCTGGGGACCTGAGGCCTCCATCTGCCCCCACAGCTGGGGCTTCCTCTGACCCCCCAGGCTGAGAAGGCCTTGAGGGCAGGCCTGAGCCTGCTCCATCTCTGTGTTTTCTATACCCAGCTCAGAACCAGCAAAATAAGTAAGATAAGATAAAATGAAATGAAATAAAATCCATGTAGTGAATGCACGTGTTCATGCATTCTACAAATACTCAGTGCGCAGCTCTTTTTCCCCTTCTCCCAGGCATTGCACAGGCAGTGGGGTTATGCTCGCAGAAAGAAGAAATAAAAGGAGGAAGGAGGAAGAAGGGAAGGAGTAAATTTCTCACCAGGGTGACAGAGCACAACAAAGCAGAATAGGCCCTGAGAGAGGTATAAAAAAACTGAGTTCTACTTCTTACTTCAGCATTACGTCCCTATTCAACAGAGTTTTCCAGAGCACAGCCTCCTTTCTTGGCAGTGTGGTGGACATCTAGGATTCTAGGAAAGCCTATTCTAGCACTCTGGCATAGGTTGTGTTGTGTGGGAGGTGGACAATGTCAGTGACGTGAGTTACGTGCCATAATGGAGGTGTGGACAAGGTGGCTTGGGCATGCAGGAGGAAGTGCTGGGTGGGCTGGCCAAAGAGGGGAGCCTTAAAGGAAGAACACATCTGGCTGTCCAGGAAGGGGTGGAAAGGCTTTTGAGGAAGTAGAATGCTTGGGAAAGGGCAGACACTTCCTTGAACTGAGAGAGCACAGGGTGCCTAAAACAAGTGGCAATAGATGGTACTGATGAGACAGGCTGGGGACCAGACTAGGGAGCTGTGGGTTTCAATCTGTAGGGAATAAGGAGCCATTGAAAGACTGAATAAATAAAGGGTCCATACTGAGTGTGCATTTCAGTAAAAGGCATTCTGGACTGTATGGCAGAATGACGTCAGAGAGAACTGCAGGAGGCCTCTGGATTGGTTCAGGAACATGAGGGTGACTGCCTGGGACATGAGAGAGGTGGCCATGGGGTCGGGAAAAAGAGGAAGGAGAGGCAGTCATGCCCATTGCTGATGGGACTTGGAGACCACCGGGATGGGGGGAGAAGTAGAGCCTATTAACTTAGTTAAAATTGAGATGCTAGTGCTATGGCATTAGAGAAACTAAAAACAACAGTGACCTAAAGAAGATTAAAATCCAGGTAGGCAGTCACAAGCTAGTATGGTGGCTCCACAATTGTCAGAAACCCAGACTTCTTTCATCTTGTTGCTCTGCCATCTTCAATACCCAGCCTTGGTCACGTGGTTCAGAATGGCTGCTCCAACTCCCACGGTCACATCTGCATTCCATCCAGAGGGATAAAGCGAAAGCAGAAGGGGAAGGTGTGTGCACCTATTCTTTTCAAAGATATGACTTAGAATTCTACTAATATTCTATTGGCGGAACTTAGGGGCCAGACCAACAATGGCTGTAAGGGATGCTGGAAATTGGAGGCTGCATGCACCCAGCTCAAAGTCCTTCCGTTGTGGAAGGAGATAATGGATCCACAGAGGGACAACTAGTGGTGTTGTGCAAGCCCACTGGTTTCTCTGGGTTTGATACTTCTTATTTGCAAAATACATTTTTGTGAATAGTCATATTATTTTTAACCAAATAAGTGTTAAATATTATAAAATCACCGCCAACAACATGCTGTATTTTCCTAGGCATTAGGTCCCCTTATTTGGCCTCAGTTTTCCTGATCGTTGAAGGAGGTATTGGAAAATATTCTTAACATGGACTCTATGAGGCTAGCTGACTGAGCTGTAGGGGTCAGCGAATCCATATATGCTCAATTTGGGACATACATTTTTCTTGAAAAAGTCTATGGCTTTCAAAGTGTTTATGGGATGGGGGGAGGGTTGTGACCTTAAAAGGTTGAGAAACAGAATGAAAGAATTACTCAGGACCCTCCATACTCATATTGTATGATTCCTTTGTGCCCACCTTGTAGCGTACACTTGGAAAGGAGTCGAGGGAAAAGAAAAGGGCAATTGAAGGGCTCTGGGCAGTTGCAGATCATGGCTCCAGCCTCATCCTGACAGAACCCACAAGGGCGTGGGTGTGGGCATCGTCCCTGGGCCTTCTTCTCTGGTCCCTGCCTTGGCTGAGCTGGGATTTGGCTGGGTGCACGCCTGGCACACCCTGCCTGATGTCTCCCATGCAGTCCCCAAAGCTCCCAGCCAGGAGCCAGTTAGGGTTTCAGAGGCACAAGTGAGCTGCTGTATTTGGCCTGCCAGGTGAAAAGAACAGAGCCTGCATTAACGAGACGCTCCTCTCCTGGTATCGGCTTTCCCTTCGCAGGCGATGTCTCAAACCCGGAGCAAACCTGTCTCTCTCTCCGGAGCCAGGGATTTGATATTGTCGTGAATGGAGGTTTTCTTCCCCCAGCTAGTCGTCTGCCCTCCATGGCGCCTGCCGCTGGTGCCAGGCTTGGCACGTGAGCCCCCAGCTGTGCGAAGAGTGGATGAGAAGAACTGGGCTCAGTGGCTCCCCCTCCACCCCGTCTTGGTGGAGGAAGAAGAGGCATCATGCCCCAAGAGAAGGAGCAAGGAGATGGGTGGAGTTCCGGCTGGGCATGGATGGGTCCTGACATACGTGTGGTGCATCCTAACTGGGAAGTTCTCGGCAGCTCACTGATGAGCCAGATTCACAGAGTAAAATCACCATCCACGGTCAGGATGGCACAGAATAAAGCTGGAGAGAAGGGTTTTGTCAAAGGGGAATGGGAGAAGAGAACAACATGTGGCATCAAAAATAGACCCATGATGGGCATCTCAGACACAGAGGACAGGTGAGGAAGGTGGTAGAAGGCCACCCGTGGACACTGTCTGGGAGATGGGTTAGGTCACAGTGGTTCTCAACCTTCCTAATGCTGCGACCCCTTAATACAGTTCCTCATGTTGTGGTGACCCCAAACCATAAAATTATTTTCGTTGCTACTCTATAACTGTAATTTTGCTACTGTTATGAATTGTAATGTAAATATCTTTTTGTTTTCCGATGGTCTTAGGTGACCCCTGTGAAAGGGTCGTTTGACCCCCAAAGAGGTCGCGACCCACAGGTTGAGAACCGCTGGGTTAGGAAGAAAGAAATGCCGGGAGAAGAGCAAGTATGGGTTGCAGTGGAAACTCCGGCTTGGGCTTCAGGCACCTGGAAATGAGACCGTCACCCCGGGAGAGCTAGGCTAGCGGGAGACATCAAGGCTGGCTGGCAGGGTGTGGCCCTGCTGTGGCCAGGGAGCTGGAAGTGGGCCTAATATCTTGACATGGCTGGCCTGTCACATTTTTACATATGCAGACCTCCGGCCGTTTCTTTCTGCCCTGAGCTCTCATTCAGCACAAGGCCTGGGAATGTACTCCAGCAGCCTTTGACTGCAGGTGTGGGACCAAGGAGGATGGCCAAGGAAAAACAAAGGGGGAGAAGAGACCGGCTACGATTTCAAAGAACAGCACACACAGGCCTGCATCCTAGCTGTGACGCGCTCGCTTGTCCATTCTCTGGTTGAGGTCCCTCAGGCCTATGAGTTAGGGCAAGTCCTTATAAACACCCCTGGACTAGGGACGGCTCAACAGCACCACATTTACCAAGTATCCATGCCGTGCTGGGTCCTGGGATGGGTGTGGTGGAGTTAGAGACAAAAACAAACAAACAAACAAACAAACAAACAAACCCATCCTTTTTTCTACCCTGAGAAAGCTCATAGCCTATTTGGGATGGAATAAGTTTCTTTTTTTTTTTCTTTTTCTTTTTTTAACTTTATTGGGAAAGAGTATGTTTTTCCCAGGACCCATCAGCTCCAAGTCAAGTTGTTGTCCTTCAATCTTAGTTGTGGAGGGCGCAGCTCAGCTCCAGGTCCAGTCACCATTTTCAATCTTGTTCTTAAGAGCATGCACTCTAACCAATGGAGCCATCTGGCCACCCACTGGCAGCTCAGTGGCAGCCCAGCTCAAGTCATTGTCTTTAATTTAGTTGTGGAGAGCACAGCTCACTGGCCCATGTGGGAATCGAACTGGCAACTCTATTGCTTAGAGCTTGTGCTCTAACCAACTGAGCCACCTGGCTGCCCCCATGGGATGGAGTCGATTTCTACTGAGATCTTCCAGGCTCTCTGCTGTTAATGGTCTGACATGCACCTCCTGAGTTCCATCCTCATAGCATTCCCGAGAGGGAGGCAGAAGCCCCACTGGAGAAAACAGAGGTTCAGAGACACTTAGTACCCTGCTTAAGACCACACAGCTATGTAGTTTGAATCCTGGTTCTGTGTGACTCAAATGTCTGCCCATTTCCACTTGGGCGGACCCACTCTCTTCTTTTAGAAAGGGGTGGAGTGGGAGGTTGTGAGGGCGGCTTGAAGCCTGAGGGTGGACCTGGTCCCATGTCCTTCCAGTGCATGTTTGCCGAGGCACATGTCACTCAGTAATTCCTGATTAGATACAGGAAGAGGTGAAAGCAGTCTCCACTCAGTGGCCACCATGGCAGATGAGGTTCTGGGCTTTGTGGGGACTTTGGATGTGAATGGGTCAGTCCCTGTCCCCAAGGAGCTCACAGACCAGGAGGAAATAGGCGATGAATGTGTTCAGACCTGCTCCACAGGCACCGAGCCAGACAAACCCCTGTCCCTTCTGAGCAGGGTGGCCTGTGGTGAGAACCAGAATGCCTCAGAACCTCAGCTTCTTTCTCCATAAAACAGAGGTGGTAGCACCTAATTTACTGCATTGTTGTGGAGATTATATAAAATAATGTGAGCTGAGCACAAGGCCTGACCCAAAATAGGGGCTCAGAAATCATTATAATTATGATTCTTATTACCATTCCAGATAGAGTTTAAGGACAGGGAAGAGCAGTTAAGTTGAAGAACTATAAGAGAGGCACAAATAAAGTGCTAATGGGATTCTCGGGTGGGAAGAGGGCAGGTGGGTGGGGAAAAGCACCCTGTTTTGTTTCTGTTGTCTTGATAATCATCTTGTCCGAAGCCCTTCTATCTACACTGACTCTCCAGGATAGGCAGTCAGCAATGTCACTGTCTGGAATGAATGACTCAACGAAGGATGCATCTGGGTCCAAAGCTTCCGGAGCTCAGCTACGGCTAGCTCTTTTCCCCATCTCAGCAGCTCTGCCCACAGAGCTTCCATGAACTCACAGCCATCTCGGCCCAGCAGGCTCGGCCTCACTCAGGCCCAACCCCCAGGGCCTAGAGCAGGAATCCCTGCCCCTGAGTCTCATTACGGAGAGGGCAGCCTAGAGAGCTTCTACCACGAACTGAGTCATGGGGAGGATGGAGAGAGTCTCTGAAGAGAGCCCAGAGGCCTGGGTGAGCAGCTGCCACCTGGAGCCAAGGGCCAGGCCCCTCCCCTCTCTGGGGTATAGCAGAGCCCCTGAGCCCCTGGTCTTCCCACAGTCTATAGCAGAGGAGGCTAGTATTGTCCAGGGGGCAGGCAACCCTCGACCAATAAGGCCAGAGTTGGGGAGTACACACCTGAGTTCTACAGTGGGATAACCCTGAGGTGTGTCCTCCCCAGGAGGGATGAGCCAGAGACATAGTCTAATCATTACTATGTCCTTTATTCGCTCGTCTTTATTCCGTCTTATTCCCCACAGTCCCCACAGTGCTCCTGAGCTGGGGTCACCTCTTAGATAAACTGCTTGTACCCAAGTCTTTGTCTCAGGGTCTGCTTCTGGGGAGCCCAGCTACAGAGCAGCACGTGGCTGGGTCACTCCTAGGTTGGGGGTCAGGAGGGCCCCGCAACTGGTGTATGTGGTCTCCACAGCCTTTCGGCTACAGCATTCCTGCTCCTGGCTCTCCCTCCACGTTCCCAGGGCGTGGGGAGAAGTCAGGACCTTCCACTTGCCATCTGGGTTATACAATGACTTCCCGCTCCCAGGACATATAGCATCTTCCTCGATGGGAGGACCAGGCAATCAGGAAACAATTAAACAGCTTTGGCTTCAGGAGGAATAGCAGGGAGCTCCCTCAAGTCTCCTGTAAAATGGGTGTGCTGGCTTTATGTGTAGAGAGAATGCTGTCAGGGGATATGGAAAAAAAGGTCTGACTTACCAGTTCCTAATGACACTAATAAGTGGCATCTGTGAGCCCTCCTGGGACTTTGTCGCAGGGTGGGAGGATAGAGGGGGATGATTTGCTTTCCGGGACTTCAACATCAGAGTCCCCATCTCTGCCTCCCTGGAGTGTGTCATGCTCTGGCTTTTCACAGGAAAATTGCCTAACGCCATGGCAAAAGCAAGGTAATAAAATATTCATCTGCTGAGGCCAGAGGGTGGAAGCTATCGTGTCCTCCAGGAGAAGTGGAGTCCTAAATTAAAGACACACGCAGACCCAGACAAAAGCACATGCCCAACCAGCACACATTCCCAGGCATGTGTAGGAACAACGCAGCCTCACACAAACACAAAAGCATATGCCTAAACACACACATGTAGCCACATATGCACTTATCACACAGCTATACAGCACACCAGCCTGCACTGAGGACATGTGCATGCCACGATGTGAGTACACACATGGGAAGTGCATGTTCCCACGAACCCCTGCTATATATGTGCACCACACACATATCTCTTCCCCCACCATTGTAATGAAAAGTGACTTCTTTTTAGCTGTGTATTGGGGGCAGAAGAACCCATCACCCAGCCCGGACTTTTGAACAATAGTCGCCTGTCTGGCTGTCCTGAGGAAGCTTGGCTCTGTCAGGCAGAAAACAAATGCTGTGCTGGGGGAAGTGTGAGTCAGAGGTGAGTTACACAACTCCATTCTGCCTGTCTGCTCGGCTGAGGAGCGGGAGGATGAGGAAAGCTTGCACATGTGAAAGCCAAAAGGGCTGTTGCACTTCTGGAAGATTCCACATTATCATGTCACTTGTCCAGGCTAGTAGAATCTCCCTGAGGGCAGTGTGAGGAACTGTTGCACTGTCACAAATACAAACCCATGTGCTAGATTATAGGGAGGACCTTTCCTCAGAGAGGTGGCTGTAGAGTGTCACCTTCCCACAGACCTGCTCCCACCCACCTGGCCTGCCTCCCAGGGCTCCATCACGCCTGCAGAGAGAGCAGTTGGCCCCTCAGCTTGTGAGGTCAGCATATATGTTGGCCTGTGTCTACAAAGGTGGTCCTGCTTTCTTATTGTTCTAGATGCTCTGACTGGGCAGTTCACAGTGAAAGGATTGATACCAGACCTAAGATGTCTGAAGCTAACCCAGTTCACAGACCTCCTGAGAGAATGACAATGTCCCGGTTCCCTGGGATGCTGTGTTTCTTCATATATCCACTCTGCAAACATCAACCACACATCTACCTGGACCTATGGCCTGAGGTCACAGGGTTGACTGCCCTACAGATCCCAGGCTGTGAGGGAGGCAGACAAGGACCAAGAGACTCTTGCAATTTGCTCTTTGACAAGGGGACTGATTCTGGAAGGTTTAAGAAGTTGGCCAAAAAAAGAGGTATATGTGGGAGTGGGTGGGAGGTGGGCAGGGCAGGGGGTAGAGGATGGAGAACTAAATTCTGAGCAGAAAAGCAGCATTCACAAAAAGAGTGTCATTTTCTACATAGGCAACTGTAGGCCAGTGGCTAGCAAACTACAGCTCACAGGCCAAATCCAGCTCACTTCCTGGTTTTACTAATACAGTTTTATTGGTACACAGCCATGGCTATTAATTTATGTATAATTTCTGGCTTCTTTAGAACTACAACGAAAGAATTGAGTAGTCACAGCATGGTTCTCAAAGCCTAAAATATTTGCTATCTGATCCTTTATAGAAAAAAATTTGCCAAACCTTATTCTAGGTCTCTCAGTTAATTCTGGAACCCATTGTAGAATTCTCGAACCAACCACAAAATATCTAGCACCCATTTCAGAAGTCTAGAATCCAGCCTGGTTTTGTAGAGCTCCCTGGAAGAGTGACATTTGTGTAGGGATTTAGAAATTTACAGTGAGCTTTTACATCAATTATCCCATTTAATCCTTCAACAAGCCTGTGTGAAGTTAATGGTAATTTTATCCCAATTTTTGCAGATGAAAAAACTAAGACAAAGGGAAATTAAAGGACTTGCTGAAGACCACATGGTTGGGACACAGCCGAGTCCCGGGCAGCCTGATTCTAACATTCCATGCTCTTTCCACCACATTAACCTACAGATGTTTCTCCGTCACACATTCCACTGCTGAGCTGCCCTCCCTGACAGTCCCTTTCCCTTCTCTCCTTCCCAACATCCCTGCTGCCGCTGAGGGGGCCTTTTGTCCATTGTGCTGCCTTAGTGGGGGAGCGGGGTTCGGAGGAGAATTGAATTTCCTTTCTGCATCTGCTGCTTGCTGGTGACTGGTGTACCCTGGGATGCTAACAAACAGTGACAGATGAGCTCAATTGGCTGGCGCATGTGAAGAACCACTGGACCAGGTAATTCCAGTCCACCTCCTCGGAACCCCACCCAGGAGGGAGCCCAGGGTGGTGGCTATGGCCCTGCCCTTGGGGCCTTGGGGGTGCCAAGAGAGGGCCTGTGAGGGACCCGGCTGTATCCCTCTAGGTGTGGTGTGGGCACACTGAGTGACCCCTTCTAAATGCAAGGATCATAGCGCCCTTGCTCATTTATTTTCACGGAAGCTGCTCTTAATGGAATTTCACTTCGTTTATTAGATACAAGGACCCAAGATGTGGCTGTGTTGTATCAGGCGAATTCTGAAGGCCCATCCATCCCCTGCCCGCACCCACCCCCAACACATGCTCACACATTTCCTGCAGCTCCGTGCTACTGCTGCTGACTGGAGCTCTGCATGCTGTGGGTAACACATTTAGCTCGATAAAATATAATATACAACGGGATCATATTTAACAAGGAAAACAGGCCCGGAATGGACAGAGGAACAGAATGGCTGGGTTGCCATGGAAACCCCTGGTTCGGAATTTCCTGACTCCTAGGGGATTACATTTTCAACCTTAATGCTGTATTAACATAAGCTTTGGCACTTAATGTCTCTGTTTTTCACCTCCCCTCTTCTCCTTGCTTACAGGCAAAAGGAAGCATCAGAGATGAGCTAGGGAGGAGGAGAGAGGCCTCACTTCTTCAAAGCCCCAACAGGATCCAGCTGAAACTAGCCACCACACCCGGACAAGGTGCTCTGCAGTTTTTAGAGTGCATCACATCCATTATCTCCGTGGCCCGCAGACAAGCCCAAGAAGCAGGCTGATGTGAGGTCACCAAGTCCCGTGCGTGCCGCTCCTCAAATGCCTCTCATGTCCATTCCGTCTTCCCCATTGCACTGCCACTGCCTTTTCCATCTCTTTCCAGGATGTTGCAATAGATTCTCACCTATCTCCCTGCTCCCAGCCTGTGTCCTCCTGTCCCTTTGTGCTGCCTGAGTAATCGTTCTTCACTGCAAATTTGCTCATCCTACAGTTGACTTCAGAGCCTCCAGCGGCCCCACCAGGTACAGACTAAAGCCCCACCTCCTGTGCACTCAAGGGCTGCTACCTTTCTACAAGTTCTTTTCCACTAGTTTCCACCATATTCACCCTCCTCCAGCCCTCCAGTGGTCAAAGCTTTTTGTGTTTTTTTTTAATACACTTCTAGAGGCCATACCTCTGCTCATGCCTTGAACTCTGCCTGGCCCCCTGGCCTCCCCCATCTTGTTGACATTTAAGACCCAGCTCAGATTCGCCTACTTCAGGGGTCCCTGCCTACCTGTCTGCCAGCGTTCCCATGGTGCTTGTACTGAACACTGCGGCAGTCCTTACCATGTGATGATCTCTTTGGTCCTTCATGCACCTGCCTCCTGGCTCACATTGGAAGCTTGTCAAGTCCAGGGGTCATGCTTCCTTACTGCTATATCCTCACCACCCAGCATGGTTCTGGTACTGAGCAGGTGCTCAATTGACACTGGTGAAATTGGGTTTCCAGGTGAGGACACTGGGGCCCAGGGAGGTCAAAGAGATGGGTTGAATGCCATTTGTCTGGTAAGAAGCCCAGCTGGGGGCTCTGTCCTGTCACTACCCCTCCCAGACTCTCTGCTTGCGCTGGGGTCTCAGCGCCCTCCATAACCCACAAACCGCCTCTCTGTTTCCAGCACTACACATTTTTTCCCCTGCCAAACCCTTCTTTCCTTCCCCATATCCTCTCCACCAGCTGCCCTACAGCTTTGGACAAGCAGAACTTTGGAAAGCCTAGATGTGAAAGAGTTAGCTTCAGAGACCACCAGAGAAAGTTCAACCTATGGAAAAGCCCATGACTCTTCCTTCCCATGAGTCTTATCATTCTAAAACATGAGGTTCTCAAGGTTTCAAATAGCCACTCATCCAAGAAAACTCATGCTTTGGAGTTCTACAATCCAAGGAGCCAAGGTGAAGACCAGAATCTTGACTCCCTCAACCAGTATCAGGTGTCAAGTCCCCACCCCCACCCCCCCAGTTACATCCACCTGAAACCTCAGAATGGGACACTACTAGGAATAAAGATATTTGCAGGTATCATTAGTGTAAGGGTCTTGAAGTGAGCTCATCCTGGATTAGGGTGGGCCTTAAGTCCAATGGTAGGTGTCCTTATAAGAGACAGAAAGGAGAATACACACAGAAACATAGAAGGACATGTGAAGATCCCTATAAAGACAGGAGCAGGAGTTAGAGTTATGTGTCCACAAGCCAAGGAACACTAAGGATTGCTAGCAACTGATTCTAGCAAGGATTGCTAGGAAAGGAGCCTGGGATAAAACCTCTCTCAGAATTTTCAGAAGGATCCAACCCTGCTGACACCCCAATTTCAGACTTCCGGCCTCTAGAACTGTGAGAGAATAAATTTCTGTTGTTTTAAGTCACACCCAATTTGTTGTCATTTGCAGCCTAGGAAATGAATACAATCAGATAGCATAAGAATCCAGGGGAGCCCCAGCAAGGCCACAGGCTACGGGAAGTGGGGGTTCCTCACGCCTCACCATAATGTATGGGGTCCCCCTCCTGCATCCTCCCAGTGTCCCTCTGGGCTCCTCTTGCTCTCTGCACTGCTCTCCAGCTGCCTCCAGCCCGGCCATTCCCCTCTCCTCCATGTGTCTCCATCTTAGGCTGTTCCGCGGCTTCCGCTTGCTTGTGACTCTGCAGCCTGAGCTGTCCTGTGTCCCTCTCCTTGGTGGTCTCTCCCTTTCCCTTACCTATGCCAACCATCCAACACTCTCCCCACACTGAAACTGCCCAAGAGAGATGACTGGATGGTTTAATTAACCACCATGTCCAAATGGGCAAAGTTTTCACTGCAGGCCACCTCAAGGGCAGAAGGCATTGGCTCTACTCATCCTGGTCAAGGTCACCCTGGTCCGGTCAGCGGTGGCCAGGGAGGCAGGCCATATATTCCAGCATGGGGAGGGAGGCGCTGAGAGGACAGGACAAGTGACCAGTGACCATCCCAAGTTGGCGGAACCTTCACTGTTGAGACTAAATTTCTTGCAGAATTCAGTAGTATGCAGTGGGAAGGCGAAAGGGAAGAAGCACTTTTCCCAAATGTAAGAAAGAAAGTGTCATTAGCTGAAGCTTTTGAAAAGTCAAACTTGCAACCTACTTGCCTCCCTCTCTGGAGGAAAGCTGACTTTGACGAGCTGCTCAGAAGTCCTCATTGCTCTAGGTCAGAGCGATAGCCGTTGGTGACAGAAGAGGTGGGTGGAGAGAGGCTGAGCAGGGGAGCAGGCTGCCAGGGCGCTGGCTGAGCAAGGATCAGCCTGTGCACCATGGGTGTTTGCAAAGGGCTTGGGAACATGGCCCTGGGGCCCTGGGATACTTTTACTATAATCCCACTCACGGAGTGCTTCCTGTGTGTGGCACTGTACTAGACTCTCTCCAGACATCCTGTCGTGTTTTCCCCCAGGCCTCAGGGGCTGAATATCAGTGTTGAGCTCTTTGTATAGATCAGGGACCACAGGTGTAAATGCCCAAGATCATAGCATGAGTAAGTGATGGAGTCAGGATTTGAGCTCAGGTCAAAGGGGGCTAGAGACCTGTCGACCAAATGCACCACATGATCCTGGAGTGGAGGGGAGATAGCTATAAAAGGATATTACGGGGACAATTGATGACATTTGAATATGGAATCCAGATCAGAGTATAGTTTAATATCAATGTTAAATTTCCTGATTTTGATAAGTATACTATGAAAATTAGAAATTCTTGTTCTTAAGAAATACATACTGGGGTGTTTAAGAGTAATAAAAAACAATGATTCCAACTTACTCTCAAGTAGCTCAGAAAAAAGAGACTTATAAGGAGAATGAGATAAAAAGCAGCAATTGGAGATTTGAAACTACATCAAAATTAAAATTGTGAAAAAGAAAGCCCAATGTCCTGGCTGTTACAGTTTTTTGTTTTTCTGTTTTTAGAGCAGCTTTATTGATGTACACTTCCCATACATGAACTGCACATATTTAAAGCATATGCTTTGATTACATCCATGAAGCCATCACCACCGTGAAGAAAGTGAGCATACCATCACACCCAAAATCTCCTCTTGCTCCTTTGTAACTATCCCTATCACCCGCCCTCAGCCCCAGACAATTGCTTTCTGTTGCTATAGACTAGTTTGCATTTCCCAGAATTTTGTACAAATGGTATTATACAATACGTATTCTTTTTGCCTAGCTTCTTTCATTTGGTATAATTATTTTGAGATTCATCCATGTTATAGGATGAATAGATACTTCATTCTTTTTCCAGCTGAGTTATATTCCATTGAAT
Source organism: Hipposideros armiger (assembly GCF_001890085.2). NCBI lineage: Eukaryota > Metazoa > Chordata > Mammalia > Chiroptera > Hipposideridae > Hipposideros > Hipposideros armiger. The sequence goes on along the minus strand of NW_017732002.1, from coordinate 15,715 downwards.
GGATATACCACAGTTTGTTTATCCATCCCTCTGCTGATGGACACTTGGGTGGTTTTCAGTTTTTGGTGATTCTGAATAAAAGTGCTATGAATATTTGTGTACAGGTCTTTATATGACATATGCTTTCATTTCTACAGAATGGCTAGATCCTATGGTAGGTGTGAGTTAACTATTTTCCAAAGTGGCGGTACCACCAGCAGTGTGTGAAGGTTCCAGTTTCCCCACATCCTTGTCTCAGTATTGACTGACTTGGAACTGCAGGATTTTTGAACTTGTAGTGGTATTTTGTTGTGGTTTTCATTTGCATTTCCTTAGATTAGAGGTGTTATCACCATGCCATTCCCTCTCTGGCTTCTCAGAGGGCACTGTGCCCCTTGGGGTGAAGAGGCACATGCAGTGGCCTGGGAAGCTCACTGGTTGCCACCCTGAAGCCCCCAGCAGAGAACATGGGGATGAATGGCCCCAGGATGAAGACTGAAGCCCCAACATGAGAGCCCAGGGCACTTATAGACCAAGGTACGAAGTATGATCAAACAATACAGT